>NC_142810.1:5084170-5164170 GCF_049724085.1 Artemia sp. Qi Xiang Cuo
ATGCTAGTTTCCACTCTTATAAGTTACCTTTGCTCTTTGAGTTCGTCAGCTACAATATTTCCGTTGTTATTTGAAATGCTATTGCTCTTCTATTTATAAAGTTTAAGCGAGGTGAACAAATTTTCTCTCGAGTGTCAAACCAAATTTTCTCTCGAGTGCCAGCTGAACAAATTTTCTCACGACATTGTTTTGGTAAATAATGAAGAAACAGAGTGGATGTATTGTTAAGTTTGGTATGTTCTTTCCATAACAGACTTGACTTAACGCTGTGGCTCAGCAAGGTTGCCAGCGTAGAGGGAACAAGTTGAGTTCGCCATGAGTCTTCTTCAAGTAGTTCGATACAGGGCTTGAGATAAGGTTGGGTTGATATCGCGACTGAGTTAGGTTCATGTTATCCCACCTGATGCGTAGGCTCCCTCCAAAACGTCGCCAGCCATTTTACGAGGGATTGAAATCCGTGATTATCCTTACAGGGGTCCTTTCCATGAGAATGGATTTAAAGGAAATATGAGCTTCACGGAGGAGGGTAAACAATGAAGGTTGGAGGAGGAGCATGCGTAGTGGTGCGCTTCAGGTGACTTGGTGTTGTGGTGTGTTGTTATTAGTGGTAGTAAGATGTGCCTGTACAAGATCCGCTTATGGACAACATGTTAATAATAAAATGAATCTAAACGTAAACTAAACATAAACATAAAATGTAAACATAAACATAAATTCTAAACATAAACTAAACATAAAATGTAAACATAACATAAACATAAAATGTAAACATAAACATAAAATGTAAACACAAACATAAAATGTAAACATAAACTAAACATAAAATGTAAACATAAACATAGAATGTAAACATAAACAGGTGTCAAAACAGAGATACAAATTATATACGTGTCTAACATACTGTATGTAAAATAGAGAAAAGGCAAGATCAAAAAGGCACTTATTAAACTTCTGAAGTATTATATTATGTAGTAGACAGGCTTATCGTTTTTTAAGTGTAAACACGGCCGTATTTTTTCAATGTGGCTGTCTTTGGTATAAGTGTATAACCAGTCCTGATCATAAGGAGACATGTTAAGAAAACAATTCTTACGTCATAATACGTGTAATAATCCTAGTTAACATATTTTCTACGAGAAGCACCTTTATCCTCACTATTTTCCTTGTTTTTCCTGTTTTTTCAAAAGGTTAACGGATAGGAAGGCTCGCAAGTTTTTTTTTTTAATTGGAAGATTGATGTCGTTATGGATTACTTGAGGATTAGCTGCTACTCTTTTGTAAGCCAAGAGAGAAAACAAATCCTCCACTTACTAACATTGCTTCAATAATTTGAAATTGCTATGAAAAATCTATTATTGCTTAGATTTGAACCCACGACCTGGCAGGCCCCCTATCATTGGGTTCTTATTTCCTGCCTGTCAAGAGTCCTTATCAATGGGATCTTCCGGAGAAAGAATGGTCTTATATCAATGCTTATTAGACCTATAGCTCTGGATATTGGTATAGAAAAGTGAATAATAAAGGGAGATAATGGAAATACTTTAGATTAATAAGTAAAGAAGCACAAATACACATTAATAAGATGCACAAGAGTATCTACTATGTAGGGATATTCTAGATTCAAAAACTGTGCTGACTATAACTCCGTTAGTAGCTGAATAATCCTGTCATTAACAGGTTGTATAAACATGGGTCATTTGGATGTTAGTTTAAAACTGGATGCTACAACTTCTAAAATATTTGGTTAGTTGCAGTGGGTGGAGTAAATTTGGTGGAGTTTAATAGTGAGTAAGTAAAGCCCACTAGGCAATACAGCCTATCAACGCTGGAGGTGGTCAGTGATTTCAATTCGCAAAAAAATGGAGGAAGGGGGAAAATTTATTTTTTGATAGCCAGAGGGCAGCAAAATTTGTAGTTTTTTCGATCCTTTCAAAACAAATACCTAAAAGAGCATTTTTCGATGAGAATACCTCCCATAAAAAGGTATTTTTTAGAACCTTTTGGGGGAGGGAGAAACCTAGGGGGAAGAATCCCCCCAGTGGACGCCACTGGAGGTGGTTCCTATAAAGAACCACCTATCATAATTAGATGCAAAACACTTAATGGGATAGTTTATCAATCTTCTATGTGTTACAATCATTTCAAAACTGATTCATACATAATGAACAGCTAATCTTCTTATTCTCATTAACAAAATTTTTGTAAATTATTTTGAATAAAAACTTTCTAATTAATCAATGAGAAATGTAGAGAACTCAAATTATTAATTTTATAGTAAGGATCTATCGGTATGCCATTTTTCATATGATTCGAGACTTCAACAATAGGGGCTAGTTGTGACTTGTATGATTATCTTAATTCTTGAATATGTGTTGGAATAATTTGCAAACAAGCAGTTATTTCTTGTGGGAGTTTGAGATTTTTAATAATATTCTGCTTTTTGTTTTAATAAACTTTACTTTATTTCTCATGTTCTATGAACTAGTGGGGGATGATATTTTGATATCAACACTAATATTTTAAATTACCAAGGACATTAAAATAAAAACTTTTACTCTCTGGGCCCATCCTAGGTCCACTCATACCAGAAATCTTGAAAGAGTTTTGTTTTGTTTGTTTTAAAATTATAAAGCTTTTAGGGCAGAACTACATTTTCGTCAGTGTTGTTACATTGAATTGTAAATATAAATAAGCAAAGCTAATTATTTAAATTTAATTCTGCTTTTTGTCTGTAAAACTTCAAATACTAAGAATCTGTTGATTTCCAAAGACTACTACTGCTTCCAATGAAAGCTAAACCGTCTTAGTTTTTTTTTTTCTGCTGCGTGTTTCAGTTTATTTTTGCTTATCTTTGGTGATTTGTCATCTTTCATCCGCAGAACGTGTCCTAACCATCTCAACTTTTCTATTAATATACCCCTATAAAGGCGATTGAACCACATTTTTTAGCTGGATCTTTGCTGTTTCAAAATGGCTCTAAGAATTAGAAACGAGAAAAACACAAAAATATACAAGTATCGAGTTGTTTCGTTCTGAAAACATTTCTTAAGCTATGGGACCCCCTCCCAGAAAAAAACTCGAATATACCCCTGTAAGCTTATGTCTGAATATCTGTTTTCAGCGTTTATTTTTGCATTGTAATCGTTCTTATGAAGTGACTGTAAACCAAAATTATACTTTTTTCCTTTTTTGAAAAGAATATTTCGTTCTTCTTGATAGAAAAATACAGGTTATTCGAAGGAGAATTCAAATCATTTTCTCTAGATTATATAAAGTTAAAACCAGTTTGATCACTATTAAGTTTTAAATCTTTTATAACTAGACTATTATGATGATCACTATTAAGTTTACTTAGTCTTTTGTAACTATAAGATCTGATTTAACGGACCCAGCTTTATTAACCAATTATTTAAATTTAATTATGCTTTTTGTCTGTGAAGTTCAAACACCAAGGTATTTTCAGCTAATTTTCGCTGATTTTTAAACCAAGTTCCTGTATTTTTAAACTTGGTGACTTGGCAACTACTACTACCAAAAAACAGCCTAGCTGCATATGGAGGTCTACCTTGAACTGTCAAAATAAACTAGACATCCGGTCCTGAGGCCCCGAGGAGTGTTGCAGCAACTGTGACTCATGTGTCGCAATTACAGAGCTACCCATGGAACTATATCTCAAAAAATGTCTTATCATGTCTATGCTCCTGTATCAAGTTTACAGATGCGTTGTGTCTGTTGTAAGTTATCATATGTTAGGTCAATGTGTAATTAGAAAAATTCTAAAATTAGTTTTGTGTGTACAAACCAATGGTCAGGTGCTGTATCCGCTTTGTTTTTGTTTTCATCTGCATTAAGATTGGGGAATATTTACTGTGGCTAATGGACCTCTGCGAACGGGTTCATAATGTAAACGGTTATTTCTAACTTTTTTTTACTCTTTCTTAGCATGGGTCCAAAGACAAAATGTTCGGTTTTCCAAAAACAGGCATATGGGTGCATTTCTTTCTTCAGTTATGCCTCATTTTTCCCTTGGAAATCATGCAATTCCTGCACTGTCAGATTTGAAATGCCTCTGCATTCTATTTGTATGCTTCATTTTCAGATGTAGAAGAGTGCATATCTTCTTGCTCACTTTTTAACATCTAAAATATCATGAATGTCTAAATCGAAAAGGATGGAACTTGTGTGTTTCGAAATCAAGATTTACGGTATTAGTTCTCAAAATTTTATTAGACGGAAATTTTGCCTAGGTTTCTGAAGAGATAATATGAAGTTCTACCATTATTCAAAGCTATGTGATTTCTAAAAAGTTAACCTTTGAAGGTATGACATTTGTAAGGAATTCACAGAACCAAAACTTCAAAATAGAAAAAGTCATAGAAGGAATTTTATGTATGTGAAACCAATGTAAGCTCCAGTTCTAAGAAGCTCAATGGTCCGTCTATCCGCGTTGGAAACAAAGTTTCTACCTGGTGTTAAGAAAAAATTACATCTAAAAAGTCAAGAAAATCGACGACTGGATTTTACTTTATTAACCAAAAACACTATTCATAAATTTGTACAAAGGAGACAGAGAGACAACTTGTTACGTCTCCTTTAATAATAAAGAAAATGAAAAATTAAGTTATATTTTAATAACTCTCACGGAGCATCGAGGAAAAGAAAGAGAAGAAAGAAGAAAAAATATATGTATATATATTTTTAAATGTATTAGAAGAAAGAAGAATATATATATATATATATATATATATATATATATATATATATATATATATATATATATATATATATATATATATATATATATATATATATATATATATATAGAGTGATGGTGATTTACTTGCTATATCAAATAGCTTAAATTTGTTGGCAATCTGGAGAAGTTGATGTCCAAAACTTAGTCTTGATTTCTCATTTTTAACAAACGGGAAAATAAAATTAATCCTAGCTCTTGATAAATGACTATGCTTATTATCAACCAATGGTTTCATGCAATGGAAAAAACGAGTTGGACGTTTACAAACCATATGCCCAAATTAAGGTGAAAAATTTGTTGCAAATCAAGAATATCAAGAAATAGAAAAGATGTTCCAACATCCAAAATTTACCTTCCCAAAATTTTTAGAAAATTTTTCTGTCTTCCTAGGGTGCGTTAAAAAATGTTCCAGGAATCTTATTGATTTATTTTGAACAATTTGGAGCCCTCGTAAATGTGAACGGAAAATCAACACCCAGGTGCTTGGGAAATATTGAAAATGGCATTCAACTAATGAAAAATATAAAGTGCTTATGATCTGGAACGGAAATAGAAACTTCAATCGATGCAAATAGCCTTGAATCCTGGACACTGTTGCCACGGATTTACTAATATGTGCTTTCAACGACAAACTTGAATCTGAATAAATACCTAAATATGTCCACTCTTTTTATGGGGGAAATTCCAATATTAATAGTTTGAAATGACACAGGCCTCACTGATTTCGGACTTCTCCCAAAAACAATAAAGTCCGACTTTTCTAGGTTAGGTATCAGCCGATTATCATGAAACCAAGAATTTACATTCAGGGCAACAGTTTCGAGGAACAATTGTGGGTCTTCCTCATAAGTATCAGCCCCAATACAGACCCCTGAGGTACCCCTATATTTTCTAGTAGAAAAATGAGATGATTCCTCAGCAACTTGGACTTTGAAACTTCTTTCAGATAAATACGATTTCACTAAGTCAGGAGCTATTCCACGAATTCCTTGATTTTTCCAACTTATCAAGAAGAATTGCATGGTCTATTGTATCAAAAGCTTTTTTATGTCAAAAAATATAGTTGCCGTCAGGTAATTATCATCCATGGCCTCTGGTAAAAAAATGGTGTAAAGCGATGCAAGAAATGGTCTAATGGATGATAAGAAATGGTGATGCGGGACAAAGACTTCAGAAATTCTCTCTTACTGTATAGTTCGATTTCAGATATAAAAGAGTGCGTTTCTGTTTGCTTACTTTTCATGGCATTAAATTTCTAAAATATAATAAACGTTCGAATCTGAAATTTTTGCAAAAAATGGTAACATCTGTGTTTCAAATCAGAATTTATGATGTTAGTTCCAAAATTTTGAGTTACAAAAATTTTGCCCGTGTTTTAGAACAGACAATATGAAGTCTATCTTTATTCAAAGCTATTGTTTTATAAAAAGTTAAACTTCGAAGTTGCTTTGACAAAATGTAGGGAATACCAACAAGGGCGGTGGTAGAAAATTTTCTGGGTTGGTGGCCAGACGCCAAAATAGCAGTGATGGTTGGGTGACAGTTTAGGGGGTTTAGGATGCCAAACCACGACTTTGCCCAGAAGAGGAAGGATTTCCAATCCAATTAAAATCCTGAGAAGCTAATTTATTTAAAAGTATCAGTAACTATTTTAGGTTTCCCAGTTGCAAAAAAAAGTAATGTCACACGGTGGTAGTAGTGGATTCAAACAAATTGATTTGCTTTATTTGTAAGGAAATTAGGCTACGTTAGATGATCTGTAATTGCGTTTGAGCTATAATCAGGAGGGGGGATTTTGAGTCATTGTTTAGGTTGGGGTAGATAGATTCCCACAAAAGTACATTTTAATGGAGAAATTGCTTACTCTTCATGAGGCTTCAGATAAATGCTGAGAAGCTAAGGGAGAGTAGTAATTAATTAAAATGTTTCTCTGTACAGCTAATATGTTACATTCCCATATCTACCAACACAGAGGTGGAAAAGGCAAGACAGGTCATCATCAACCCCCCCCCCCCATGAAATTTCCTTGGGGTGACAAATACTGCTAGGAACTTAATTTTCAGCAATTTTAAATGGTAATATTTTTCTATTTATATGAAATACTTCAATGAGTTTAATGTATTTATCGATAAGAAAATCCTATTGTAGAGGTTGTGATGGCTTCAGTTATGTAGAATATCAAAAGTCTCACAAAATTTCCATCCATACAAACAATAATAATCCTTTTGATCCAACCGAAATTCTTTAATAGTAATATTAACAAGGTATTTTCACCAAAATTATTCATCGCCAATTTTTAAGTATATTCAAATTTTATACAAAATTGAAATTGCAAATTTAAACGTAACACAGGAATTAAATAAAAAAAGAGCTTTTCAACTGAAAGCAGGGAACAGATTTGAGACCTATTTGAACATGTTATTCTTTGTACGAAGGGGGGTGTTTTCTCTTTAGCTCCTTACTCTTTACTGTGAAATTTGGCTTTTTTCCAAATTTTGTAAGACAATTTGCAACTGAAAAAAAAGATTTTTCAAAGCACTAAAAAACTTTTAATGAGCAAGGTGTTGAAAAGGGGGTAGTCCCCTTTATATACAGACTAATTTATGTTTGTTTCAAGTTTTAAACTTGCTCCTTACTTTAGTTGAAAACCCCTTTCTAATTGTTTAATTACATTTCAGAAAATTGTAAAGTTTTATGAATACAATACTTTTGGTATCGCGGAAAAAAAACAATCAATATTTCAATGATCTCTGTTTGGATTTTGATGGGTAAGCAAACAGTTCGTGGTAACGAACTGTAAGTAAGGAGCGACCGGCTCAATAGTAACCGAAACGCTAAAAAACGGAATTTTGATACCAGTAGATATATCAAAAGAATTGGCTTATCATGCTGATACCAAAGAAAGATCACGGATGCGTGTTTATTTGTTGTTTTTTTTTCAGGGGTGATCGTATCTACCCAGTGGGCCTAGAACTTCGGGAGAGGGCTCATTCTAACGGAAATGAAAAGTTTTAGTGCCATTTTAAGTCACCAAAAAAATTTGAGGGAGACTAGGCCCCCCCCCAAATCACTTACAAAATCGTCTGAAAGAAAATTTGAGGTATCTTTTTTTTTCTCAACATAGTTGAAAGGCCCAATGACTATTCTTTGGAGATAAATTGACATCCTAAAGCCCCTATGGAAAGGTTCTTAAGTTATAAAATTTGCCCATTGTTTCATTTGTTATTGGTAAGTATGCAAACATTTTTCGGCTGGGAGGGGAGAGCGAATTTTCTGCCGGGTGAATTTTCCATGGAGAGGGTAGATTCCAGGGGTTTAACTTTTCAGGGGATATTTTACATTGGGTGAATTTACCAGAATTCATATACGAAATTTCTTTATATGGCTTGCTTTCTCTTTAACAATTCAATTTTACGCGTGGAGATGTCCATAGGATAAAATTTAATTGTCCATAGGATATTTCTATGGGGAGGGGGATTTTTCCACGGAGGTGGAGCGAGATATCCTGGCGTTATTTAAAAATTGATCAGAAATAAAAAAAAAACAATTTTTTCAACTGAAAGTAAGGATCAACATTAAAACTTAACATGAACAGAAAATATTACGTATATGAGTGGGGTTTGCCCCCTCCTCAACACCTCGCTCTTTACGCTAAAATTTAATTTTTTTTCCAATTCTTTAAACACGACTCCTGAAACACAAGGGTCGTTTAATTAGAACAATAAGTAATTTTTTTTAAGTGCTTAAAAACTAGCGTGAAGAGTGAGGTGTTTAGGAGGGGGGCAACAGCGCTCATATACGTAATGATTTCTGTTTGTCTTAAGTTTTAATGTTGCTCCTTACTTTTAGTTGATTTTTTTATTTATTTATTTAATGATGCTTAGAGACAAGCATTTTTCTAAAGGCAATGGAAAAGTATGTCAATTAAATTAAAAGTATATAAAAATAAAAAAAAGTAAGTAATTATAAAAAATACACAAAACAATAGTCTACTTACAAAAACTAAGATATAAACTCCGAGCGTTTAGTTCTGTTGAGCAATGCCTAAGCGTTGGTGGGAATTTTTTTAACATTTTTAGTTTGTTCACAGTAAAGCATTAAAACTAATATTAAGAAAATCAAAAAAAAAATTTTTAATTTCATTTTGAATACCAAAAGCCAGTATATTTGACACCTTTATACTCCATAACTGTAAAAAAATAAATATTTCTCAAAGTGACAACTAGATAAATACTATCAATCCCCGAAAAAAATGATAATAAAACACAAAAAACCGTATCCGCTCATGGGGAAAATACAAAAATTCCCAGCAATCCGTCCAGGAGAAACATTTCTGATTATAGTGGCTTCATATATCAGCTCATGGGCACTCTTACAATGCAAGCCAAAGTTGACGGCATATTCTTACTGAAATCGCCCCTTATTAAATTGTTTTTCTTGTGTTTTCTTTGCTAATAAAAAAAACACATATTTAGGATCACTATGAAAAGCTGATTCTTTGATTGAATGTTATCAATAGTTAGGCTCTAACACTTTCGTTATTGACAAGGATCATTATTTTCTTACCATTCATTACTATGAAGAATTTGAGGTTTTTTTTTTCGCTCCAACAAAATCAGATAGAAAAATATTTGTGAAAAACTGGTTAAGGGTCACTCAGTCACAAGTTAGAACTTACATTTCTCTTGTTAAGGGTCAAAATCTATTTGGAGGTAGTCAATAATGGGCCAACATACATTTATTCCATTGATTTTTCCTCTTCTGCTCTTTTTCCTTTGGTTTCCTTATAATTACTTTATAGTCCCAAATTTACAGGGAGGGGAGCCACGACCCCCCCCCCCTGCCGGCGCCCATGAATTCCAAGAATTGAAACTTCAAAATAGAAAAATTCACTGAAGAAATTTTATTTTTGGAAAGTCCCAATGTAAGCTCCAGTTTTTAAATGATCAAAATTTTTGTTTTCGTGTTGGAAACAAAAATTTTACCTCGCCGGGAAATAAAAACCACCTCTAGGATGTCAGGGAAATCGAAGCCCGATGAAAACTTTAGAAATGATTTATTGGTGTACAGTTTATTTTCGACTACAGAAAAGTACATGTCTTTTTGTTCTCTTTTCATAGCATTAAACGTCTAAAATATAATAAACATCCAAATCGAAAATTTTGGAAAAAAAACCTGAACATATGTTTCAAAATCAAGATTTATGGTATTACTTTCTAGAAATTTATGTGAGATATGGAAATTTTGCTGAAGTTCCAGAGAAGATAGAAAACTATTAGTTCTCACTGTTATTTTATTTCTGAAAATTAAGCTTTGAGGCTAAGGCATTTTGCTGAGACAATGTGTAGGGAATTTGTAGAATTAAACTTCAAAACAGAAAAGCTACAGAAGGGATTTTATTTAAGGAGAACGTATATAATCTCTTAGGAAATCAAGATCTGCATTGGAAACATAATTCTTCCTTGGCTGGAAAAAATTACCTCTGATGTCAAGGAGATGGATGAAGGAAAACATTAGAAATTGTTTCTTTGTGTACAGTTAATTTTTGAATAAAGAACAAAGTATGTATTCTTGCTGACTTTTCATGAGATTAAGTGTCTAAAATATAGTGAACATTCAAATTGAAAATTTAGAAATAAATGGGAACTTATGTGTTTCAAAATCAGAATTCACTGTTCCCATAATTTTATGAGAGATTCAGGAATTTTACTTATATCTTTGAAGATATAACATCAGGTTCTAGCACTATTCAAAGTTATTTGATTTCTAAAAAGTTAAATCTTATAAATTCGGACATTTTCCTCAGCGAAACAATAGAAATTTGGAGAATCAACAATTTTAAAATGGAAAAAGTCACAGAAGAAATTTTGCTTCTGGAAAATGTAAGCTCTAGCTCTTAGAAGATCAAGAGATGTTTAGGAATAATTGAATGAATGAACTTTATTTCCCACTAAAAAGACATAATGTCACTAAAGGAGCAATAAAAGGAAAGATAACAACAACAAAAAATAATCAAATAAGTAATACACAAATATATACAAGCAGAATAGCAGAATAGCAAATGGACACTAATATCGCAAAGCATCACACAGTCATTTACCGTTAAACCATGTGCGTAACCTTTTCTGAATAACCATGTACGGGTCAGGTATGTTGTATATTGCTTCCAAGGAGGCAAGCGCACAAGCAATTTACAAAAACGGTAGTAACAAGAGCGCACCGTACGATTATTCTTGTTGAATAGAAGAACCTAAAAAGGAGAGAGCGCATGTGATGTAACCATCACCGAAAATAGTTGGGTCCGAATCCATCGACTATATGAAGCTTACGGAGATACCATCGTACTGTAAGCTTTTGGGACTTAACTCGTGAAATCATCTATTAATTAAATAATTATATATATATATATATATATATATATATATATATATATATATATATATATATATATATATATATATATATATATATATATATATATATATATATATATATATATATATATATATATAATATATATTTATATATAAAAGGTAAAATTCTAGATGTGCCCTTGTATATATCCATATATTCTACTTCTTGGGGTTTTACATGAATTAAATACTGTGTATGTTAGTTTAATTTTTTCTCTTCATACGCTTCTGATTTTAGATTCTTTCCTTTTTAAAAAATTATTATAGTTTAAATTATTTCACTTTTTAATGGCTAGGACGCCTTGCTTTATACAGACCACTGTATATAAATATAATACAATAGGATCATACACTATCTCAACCGTTATACAAAGCCAGACCGAGTTGCATGTGCTCCGGAGAACATTTAAACAAGTATAAACATAAGCGACATTCGATTTTTTCACGGGTAGACAGGTCGGATTTCTCTTAAACGCAAAACTTGGCTTCACCTTTGTTACACTAACTTTAAAAGAATCTAATTTTAGATTAATTTATTCCAATACTTATATAAAAATCGGTAATTAGTAGTGCAATGTTATCATTAGATGTTTTTAGAAATTACAAGTAGGTTTTCGAAGTCTCGAGTTTGTTTCAAAGGGATTTTGAGAAAATTTCTGCGAAAATACGTGTTCCAGGGTATTATATACTGGACAACTGATGGCAGATTAAATGGGAGGAGCTGTTTGTACGCGCAGAGAATTTAGTAGCCAAGAATCACTGAGTATGATATCTTACTTAAATGACATCTTACTGTATATCATGTATATACAGTGATCAACATGCACTATACTTGACGAAGATTTTAATAACTTGTCACAAAGTTTTACTTCTGGGACAGGAACACCTCCTTTACGATTGAAGACGGTAAACTCTGTTTTAGTCTCGTTGAAGACAGACTATTTACTCATATGAGCTTTTCAATGCCATAAAATTCTTCTAAACGGGAAAAAGAACGAATTAAATACAAAACATCGTCAGCATAATACAATAAAGAGAGATTTTGGCCAAGATAAAAAAAAGCTCAGTTTAACTATGTGCTGAACCTCAACTACATTCCTTTTCGAAATGGGATAATAGTAGAATTAAATACCTCTAGGATATCGAAGAAATTGAAGCGCAATGAAAACTTGAGAAATTATTTCTTAGTGTATAGTCTATTTTCATGTATAGAAGAGAATATGTCTTCTTGATTACTTTTCGTGGCTTTACCCGTCTAAAATAGACTAAACATCAAAGTCGAAAATTTTGAAAAATAAGAAAATTCAATGGCTGAAACAAACACACTAGGGTTCCCATTTGATGTGACATGTTTGTTGCTGATATGGAAATAAGAAAAGACATTAAAGAAAAAAGAGATGAAAAAAATATGTTATTTGAAAATTCAAAATGTGAATTTTGAACACAAGTCGTTTGCTGATTTCTCACGTTGAGCGTAAAATTAGCATTTCTTACGCTGTAATCGTAAAAAGGAAACTACGTTTCAACCGTTATATTCTAGCATCCATTTACAACACCACAGCCCTTCCTCATCTGCTTTACATTGCTCCTTTCTGGAGATTTTTTACAGTTATAGATAAAAAGTACCTACAAGCAATCTTCTTCAGAGTTGCTAAATATCTCCTACATTTGCCCCCTTGGACAAGAAACCATAAAATTATTCATTTGTATAAGCTATCTGACCCTAATATTAGCATTAATAAATCTCTATCGCGTTTTCAAAGTAAGTTTCATCATCCATGGTCAACAATTTGTTATCAATAGTTTGTTTTTGTATTAATGTAATGCATGTAATTATTAGTATTAACAAATCTCTCTCCCGTTTTAAAACAAAACTTTTATCATCCTTTCGTTAGCATCATTGTTCGTATTAATGTAATGAAGAGTTTTTTTTTGTTAGGTATTTGAAATTTCAATGTGTGTTTGTGTCCTTCTTTTTCTTTCTTTTTGTTTTCTTTAGTGATTACTCCGTCTACTGTACCTTTTGTACCTTTTTTTGACGGGCAAAAAATGAATAATAATAATAATAATTATCCTCCCAACTTGAGCTGTATACACCTTGATGAAGAGGTTACTCAGAAGTACAACATTGTAGATTAAGGTAGTTTCGCTTACAAGTATAACTTCCGTTCAGATATACACGTGGCGTACGCCATTCTCCAACCCTGACCAAGTTTGGCGACCTGAGGCAGCTACTGAGCCCTGCCAGGTCAAGATAATAATAACTCGAGTAAGTAATTACGCATTTTGTCAGTGCAAAAATAAGGACAAACTAGTGTAGTAATGTCTGATCTCGATTTCTGAAAAAAAACACTACGAAATTTGAAAAAAATACCAAGAGATGCAAGAAGTTAGATGGCGTTTATGGATTTTTCTTTTTTCGATAATTGCGCTGTTTCAACTCTTATAGATTACCCATACACTTTGGTTTGAACGCTACCTTAGGTTCTGCGATAATGTTTAGAAGCTGAGAGACATTGTACCTGTGATCTCTATTTAGAGTAAGTCTTCTTATTTCTTAGAACCGCGGATTCTCTATGAATATCTTTCAAAATCACGAAAGATTTGGCAGTTACTAACGCGCCCATTTTTCGCAAGAGGTATGTTGTTCCATTATTCCCAAAAACTTACCTCAGTCTTTTGAGGCTGCCTCGCAGAGACAATAATCTACTGTTGCATAAGTTATTCGCAGCCTGGAAAAAACCAACTTTGTGAACCTTTTGCCCCAGACTGGAAAAATTGAAGCTTTCTTTTCGCATTGCTGAAGCTTACAGGCTAAATACATCAAAGTCACGGCTATTATTTCCGGCTCCCATTGCAAAAAAAGTGTAGTACATAAGTTGAAAAAATTGTAATTCAGTCCTACAAAATCGTATAATTTATAAATCAAATACATAAAAAACAGAATAGCTGCATTGGATGCCAATAATAAGATTATTTTCTCAATAAAATAATGATCATCTCATCATGATCAGCTCATCGGATGAGGCAAGAATCAAACTGTCGAACGTTTCTTTCACAGTTTCAAATGGCAAGGAAATGCTTATAGAAGGTAAGCTTTAATTACCTATTTGCTAGAGCAAAAATACCCCAAGAAATAAACAATAGGAATGTCCAGCATAGTGCAGCTGTAGAAAAATGTGATTCATTGTAATTACAAAAACAACTGCCATTGGTATAGAAAACATATTACGAAATGACAGAAAACATTTTGGTCTTTGAATACATTTTTTGGAACTTTACATTTTCTTTATTTTTTTACATTTTTTATTTTACATTTTTATATATTTTTGGAACTTGATTTACATTTTTTTTTTGACTGGATTACATTTTTTTAACATTTTTTTCACGATTTAAATTTTTTTTTTTAACTTGGTCACTTGCTGCATGTTCATACTGATGAAGAAATTACGTATTGGTGAAACGTTCTGAAGAGAGTTGTTGCCGTGGCGAAACGACTATGTTCAAGAGGCCTCGCTTCCAGGGGAAAAAAATGAAAAGTTCGGTGATCCACACAACGCGAACTATTGTATGATTTTGGAACTGTTAGCTGAATTCTACTTTTTTTAGACAGTCATACTAAACGATTTGGAAATCAAAGATCTGGAAGTACCAGTTACTAGTCTAAAACCAAGTGCAATGAGTTTATTCTTTTGATGGGTCATAAAGTCTTAAAACAAATTAAAGACGAGATACAAAAAGCGGAATATTTTTCTTTAATCGTCAATTCTACACTAGATATAGCACATGTGGACCAATTTACTCTTGTCATTACATACGTTTTGGAACCATGTGAACCGTGTGAAATATTTATAAAGTTTTCGCCCTCAGTGAGATATAAAGCTGAAGAAATGCTTTCCTGCATTATTTCCGAACTTAGCAAACTCGACATAAATATTAAAGATTGTCGTGGACAGTTATGTGGTAATGCTGCGATTATGGCTGGTATATACAATGGCTGACAGGCTCAAAGACAAGCACCATTTGCTTTTTCGTTGCTTGCTCGGCCTACTCATTGAATTTAGTTGTAACTGTGGCTGCTGAATCTTCCACAGAAGCTTGTTGCTTCAAGAAATCTACGTTTTTTTTGTAGGTTCGACACAACACTGAGGAAAATTAATGTCTAAATTTATGAAAGTGAAAAAATTAAAAAGAATAGATTTAACTAGTTGGTCAGCTAGAGAAGTCACTTGTAAGGGTTTAAGAGGTTCTTGGTTCGAAGTCATTAAGACTTTAGAATCAATTAAAGATGATTTTTGCGAAAAGCCTGTAACGCGAAAAGAAGCAACTGGTATACTTTCGAGCCTAGAAAAACTTGAGATAGCGGTTATGTTTGCAATGTTGAATGTATATTTGGAGAGGATTAACAAAATGAGTAGAGAAATTCAAGCTTCTACAATAGACTTGATCACGGTTGCTAATATTTACGAATCTCTTTGCAAGTTTTGCAAATGGATAGTCGCAAACAAATTCTTATAACTTGATATTCCATTCTTTGCCATTTGACAATGACATGGATAAAAAATAAGCAAAAACACCTGACAAACGCATGAACACGTGACACCAAAAACACAAGAAAGTGTGCTTTCCTTGCTAGGCCTAGTTGTCTTTAGGAGTCAATAGGTATCAATGTTTTGTCAGGCGAAAAATCTTATCAACATTTTCGATCATTGATCGAAAAGTTTGGTGATCCACACAACGGAAATTATTGTATGATTTTGGAACTGTTAGCTGAATTTGACTCTTTTTTAGACAGTCATATTAAGCGATTTAGAAATCAAAGATCTGGATGTACCAGTTACTTGTCTAAAACCATGTGCGATGAGTTTATTCTTTTGATGAGTCATAAAGACTTAAAACAAATTAAAGACGAGATAGAAAAAGCAAAATATATCTTTAATCGTCGATTCTACACCAGACATAGCACATGTGGACCAACTTACTCTCGTCATTAGATACATTTTGGAAACAGGTGAACTGTGTGAAAGATTTGTAAAGATAATATGTATATTACAGCCCGATTTCTAGGGCTATAATGAGATGGCTAGGACACGTTTTGTGGATGAAGGACGACAAATTTCTAAGGATCAACCTTTTCGGCCATCCATCTAGGCCCAAATGAAAATCACCTTGTCGCTGAATGGGGTGGAAAAAGGTCGTAAAGAAGGATTTAAAGGACATAAGAGCTTCTTAGGAGGGAAGGTTTGAGGATGAAGGAGGAACGTAAGCAGCTGTGTTGGCTTCAGGCGGCATGGTGTCGCAGCAGTCCTAGTAAGTAAATAATCGGCTATATGACCAATAGCTGTCCTCAACAAAATGGAAGACAAATCTTGAATAGAAAAAACAATACAAAATCTAAATCATGATCAAAACTTTCTTAGATAAAAAATAAAAACCAAAATTGGACATACTGTCAAAATTTTTCCATAAGTTGTATTTTACTCACTGTCTTCGAAAAAGTCCTCATTCCACATGTCTTCTTGTTTCTCATAATGAGAAATTCAGGCTCTGAACTGGAAGGTCACAAACAAGTTTTAACTTTGAGCCTAATTAGATTGCACAACAAGTTCAGTAAGTGATTGCGAAATAATTCAAATAGGGTTTTGGATCGAGGAAATGAATTGGTGAAAAATATATGCATTAAAGAGAGATTCGCACGATTTATTGTTCAATTCAGTTTTGTTCAACTTGAAACATTACTAAGGATAGTTTGGCTAACTTGTAAGTCTACGGTACATCCAAAAGGTACGAACTTTTTTGGATTATTGAAGCTATATGGCTAAATTGATAGCCGATACCGCTAGCTCTCCAAAATCTCCACAAAGGTAATCGATTTGTATTTCATGTTAACGTTCCTTCATTTGCGAAGTGATTTCCTGCACCACATTTCGGACATCAACAAAACAATCAGAATACAATAATTCTGTAAATATATATACTTCTACATTTAAATAGTTTTTATCACCCCATAGTTGAATGCTTGCCGTATTTTGGACGCCAAATATACCCACACTTTGGCAAACACCCTATATGGGACTGTGACAATATTGTCAGAATATAATAACCCGTAGGTATTTGTACTTCTGTATTCATGCAAGCCTGTTAAATAGTTATTTCATCGCAAGATAGAATCTAAAAATTTAATTAGCAGTTTGAATAAAAAATCATGAATAGAGAAGCACAACTAATGAAGCAGAAATAAGGAAAATTGCTTCTGGGAAAGACCTAAATTCACCTGGGAATAAGAACAATTAAAAAACTGTTGTTGCTACGCAACAATTAAAGCACCAATGAGGGGGACAAGGAAGCCACATCCCTCTAAAACGAAAACGAAAACTATATATTATTTTTTTATGTGTGCCCCTTAACATATCAATTATTGCGGTAAGATAAGCTTACCACGTCTAATCCAATTTTAAGTTAAAACAAAAAGTTTCCTGAATTGAGAGCCCGATACTTGGAACGTTGTGTGTCCCGCTTACCTACTTCCTCCAACACCTACAGACAGATATTGTAGCAACGGTTGACCTTCACGTCGGACGATACTTATACAAAGACCACTGATCGTTAAGGCATGATTGTAGAATTCTTGCCTCTTCTTAAAGAGAGCGACCAATCATGATGGTATGAAACGTTAACAGAGACCTGGAATATTCTAAGACCAAATGTCATGAGGAAGACGTCCTTGTTTCATCCGAGCCAAGTAATCCAAGTATCACTACCTTATTAGTCAGCCTTCGCACTGTCTATGGTTGCTTGGTGAGATAATCCTCATTTAATATTAATTTTTGGCTGAATTGGGCGCGAAACGTACTGTTTCAAGAGTTTCTGATAATGTTTCTAAAAAAACGTGAATATTTTTCAGCCAAATTAATATATTGTAATTTTAATTAATAAATAGCCGGCTATTTTTATCTGCAGTTTATTTTTGTTTCCTGACTAGGGTTTTGTTGATTTGGCTACTACAGTGATCAATTATTGTGGTGAGATATTCAATGCTTCCTTAAACGATTAAAGAAATTAGTTTTTGTATTATTACCCCCCGCCCTGGAAAAAATCCATAGACCATTTGAGGTACAGTACTTAGTGTCCAATTTGACATTCAGTGAACGCAAAAGGCACTGTCCTAATAGTAGCGGTGTTAATTCACAGGAATTTAGGGGGGGGGGGGCAAAATGTATTTTACGATATCTAGGAGTGGTGGCAAATTCGTTTTTTTTTCAAGGAAAATACCAAAAATCAATATTTTTCATTTTGAAAATACCCTTTTTTGTATTTTCATTAAGATACAGTATTTTCTTTGTGATTAGATGTCCATGGGACACCGTAGATGACCTCATAAAAATACAGGTTCTTCATCTACACTTCTATCAATTATAAGGGTCAAGGAGTAATACAGCCCTATTCTGAAATAAAGAAGCCACAAATACATTTAAAATTTATTAAAATTACTTATAACAAAAAAAAAACTTAAGTAGATTACTTCATCAAAATATAGTTTAAGCCAAGTTCTGACAGAAAACAAAAATTCGTCAAGCGAAAACTACCAACCAACTTCAGTGCGTGAATTTGCCAATTTTGCCTGATTGAAGGCAGAATCTTTAATCCTTCTAAGTAAATTCATAAAAAAGAGAATTGTTTGAATAACCATCTTAAAATAATACCAATGGCAAATTTTTACCCATATTATTAGCTTTTATTTATTTTAAATACAATTTTGAAGGCCAAAGAAGCAATTCTTTTTACACTCTATTGAAAAAAAGCTGGCCCAAACGGCCAAAACCTAGAATCAAGATTTTTTTCTTTTCTCCGAGAAAATCACACAGTAGTGATTTTTTTAATTGTTGGAGCGGAGAAGCAAATAAAGATACTGAATATTATGAATCGGTCTTCCAAAGTCAATTTTCTTCCTGTCTCCACCACTCTATTTTCTACTGGATACATACAGGGTTTTGTATTTCTATTATGTCTATACTAGTGCCCTTTTTAATAGTTGAAAGTGATTTGAGGGAATCTAACACCCCTTCCACGCCCACCATTTCCGCAAACACATCCAGTCAAAATTTGAGGTAGCCATTTAGTATTGGCAGTTTTTACCCCTCCATGCAACCAGGTTATTTCTCAAAAAGCATAGCAGATAGAAAAATTCCGATTGCGCCATTGCACTCACCATGCCAAAATTTTGGGGTTCAAAAAAAAAAAACTTTTTCACATGCTGATCATGGTCTGCGTTACGCAGGTACTAATCTCCTGACTCAATGTCTTCGGCCGAGAGTGCAATGCGTGGTTGGGGGAAAATAATCCGACACTTCCCTTGTTTTCCTCCCAGATTCCTGCAGTTACCCATTTAAAGCTGGGTCGACCCAGACTGACCTTACAGAGTCACACCATTGACCCCCATTCCGAACCAAATAAGCAGCGACAGCTGGACTCGAACCGCTTACCTCAGGATTTCAGGTCTGGAGCGACTTCGGCTAGGACGGCTCGCCATTTTTAACAAAAAATTAATTTTTTCTATAGAAACTACGTAGGTAGATATTTTATACAGATGAAGACAATGTAGATTTGCCAAATATCCTCCAACACCAAGACATATTTTTGCAGTTGATGTGGAATTCAATTGATACAAAATTCGAGTTCTATCAGAACCTAACTTAACTAAAAACTTCTTCTAAGAGAGATAAGTCTTTTATGCTTAGCAAGGTAGTATTGTCACACAGTCTCTCTAGAGTTAAACCCCAAGGGTGACGAATTCCACTGGCTCTAACACCAAGGGATGAAAAGTTCAACAATTAGTTCCCGTCACCAGATAACAAGTTAAGATCAATTATAAGGTTATGATTCTGATTCTTCAGCTTCGAACAGTTGGGCATGTTGCAGTTCCTTTCTAAAGTATTTGATCGTTCTCTCTAGTCCTTCTTTCAGCGACACCTAGAAGAAAGAAAGCAAAATTAGAGTTAATTCTAAACCAAACTAGGATAAAAAGAGTAAATTCATTTCGTTACCTTGGGATTATTCTTAATGAAATCTTATCCTTCTGTAAGCATTCTGATTATTTGAGATTGAAGCTTGCTCATAACTTAGGTTGTCTTCATAGACTGAAACATTAGTTTCCTTTTTCCATCCTTAAAATTTCATACCATTCTCTAATTGAATCATATCTAAATTATTGCCCTGTAATCTATCTTAACATATTTAGGGTCCATCTGCAACCTCTTCAAATAATTCAAAATAAGGCAATTAGAATTCTGGGGACTTGTTCATTGCCCAATGAAGCTTCAAAATCTCTCGGAAACCCAAACTTTATATGTTTTTCTCAGTATACTTAATCTCAAACAATTGAAAGACCAGCATACAGCAATATGACATTTTCATACCCGATCTTCAACAAATTATTTCCATGATTTGGGTAAAATTGAAATTCCCATTTCTCCAGCCCACCAAATCCGCTCCAAGAGGTACCGCCTTTCTCCAATTAAATTAGAAAGAGCAAGAATCTCAATCAGATACCAGATTCCTCATATTGTAAATAAACTTAATTTAGTAGAAATGTTCCCAAGTTTCAAGAGCCGATTTTCTTTGAAAAAACATATTTCAAAAATGGTTCTTTGTCTGGATGCTGAGTTTGATGAATAATTGATATTAGTATGAATTTGTTGTGGTGTTATCGCGCTGGGGTGGCCTCCTCTGTTATCTCCTGTTATCTCTGTCCTCTGTATGTTCTTTTTATTGATAACCTGTAATTGTTATTTCGGCATTTTCTTATCTTTGTTTATGGCCGACACATCGAGCCTTGCATCGAGCCGTCGACCAGTTATCTATTATCATGTAATTTATTTATCATGTATTTTGTAAATCAAAGATCTTGTCTAGAGAAAGCAAAGAGAAAAGCGGAAGCTAGAGAGATCCGTTTTGCTATTATGGACTTTCAACTTTCGGTTCTTTATGAATCGAAAGTTGGGGTAGCAGCTTGCTCATTTTGCTACCCAAAAAATCTGAAGCTATCTAAAATCGAGGATGCTGATCGCTAATTTCGATGCTATCGAAGAGCCTCCCCTAGTATTGTCCCTCCCCTTCACAGAGGTCAAGTTGTGTTCCTATTCAAGAAAGCGCAACTGGGACCTCTAAAAAATTGACTGAAAGAGTTTAGCTATGATATGACTCATAATATTGTCCCTCCCCTTTACAGAGGTCAAGTTGTGTCCCTATTCAAGTTAAAAGGATTAAATTTGATATTGTTTTGGACTTTGCCATTGCGTAATTTGATGCAAGCGTAGTTCTACATGTAGATAATAGAATTCGTTATGGCTGTCACTCAAGCAAAATTTGATGAAGGAATGAAACGGCTTCAGGCGTTGCTGGATAAAATATTAGCAGAGCAGAAAAGTTTTTCTGTCTCAATAATTGCCCTTCAAGATGAAGTTAGGCAAATATCAGCTGAAAATGCAAATCTATGAGAGGAATCTAAAAAGCTTCGAAATGATCTAGAGCAAGAAAAATTGCGGAAAAACGATTTGGAGAATAAGCTTTTGGACATCGAAGTGAGAGAAAGAAAGTTGAATTTGATTGTTCATGGTCTGCCTGCTGAAAAGCATAATCAATCAGTGACTAGCAACGTAAAGTCTCTTTTTTCTGACGAATTGCAAGTTACTGAGGACATTTCTCTTACCAAGTGTTATCGCCTTGCGAGAAATAGCAGTTCAAACATCACTAGTAGGAAAACTAGTGTTCGACCGGCCCCTCTTTTTACATCGCTAGACACAGATCATAGCATTCAGGCGATTCTCAGTGAGGTGAATAAGTTGAAGGGTAGTGGAATTCGCATTTGTAGTGATCTCCCACAAAAGCTAAATTTCCTACAGAATGAGCTATTGTCTAATGGAAAGGACATACGTAATTCGGGTTCAGTTGATCTTACGCGTATTGAACAAAAAGGGAGCAAATTATGGCTCGAGTGTAAAAAGTTTCCGTCTTCAAAGTGGGTTAAGATTGACTAGTTACGGTGATTAATAATGATATTCGTTTTGTGAGATTATTTTTATTACTTTATGCAATGTTTCTCTGTTCATAGGATTTATTATTTTTTTTTCTTGTGAGGTTTTTTGTCCCTCTGTAGCTTATTATAAGTTTATTTTCTGTCTTTTTTGTGTGTTTCTATTTATATGAAGTAATTGAGTGAAATAATTTTTCCTGTATCCGCATTTCATCTTACAATGAATAAGTTCAGTTTCTTTCTATTGTTTCTATTTATTTTCAAGCAGTTTCTTTTTCTTTCATAATTATTTTCGAGTTCTCGCTGGTTCAGTTGTTTTTGCTACGTTAAGACTCAGACGGTGTGCATTTTGCGAAAGTTTCTGCCAGTCCTGATCATAATTCTGATTATTTAAATTGGATGATAATTATATTGGGGATAGACTGAGAGACCTAGAGTCTAACCCTCTTGATTTTTCCATTTTCCAGAGCCATGACAAATTTTTTGGAAATGAGATAAATGATGGAGGGCTAATTAATTTTCTAAAATGTAAATATAAATTACTTTCCGAAGTTTTTGATCTTCCCAGTACCGGTGTTGTGAGAACAGGATTTTTAAATTGTAGAGGTTTTTTTAGTTCACAGGATGATCTTGTCGATGCAGTTCATAAACTATCTTGTCATGTCGTTGGATTCTATGAGACTTTTCTTACAGACCCGACTCCTTATGTTCCTTTTGCTGGATATCAATTTACTTTCAAAAACCGACTGACAAGGCGCCAAGGTGGTTTAGTAGTATTAGTTAAAGAAGGCATCTCTTTTCGACGCCTTGCAAATCTAGAAGGTTCTCATGAGGAAATGCTTTTTGAAGTAATGGTGACTGAAATTAGTCTTGGAAAAAAAGATGTTAAAAAAAAAGGTCGGAGGTATACCGACCTCCTTCTTCTCCAATCAAGTCTTTCCTCTCTAAACTCCATGATTTTTTGCATCAACCTCATTTTCAAAACAAAGATATTATCCTCTCTGGAGATTTCAACATTGACCTTCTAGAAGCTTCAAATGAAGCTTCTGTTGATTTATTGTCTTCTTGCTTTTCTGCATATCTGATTCCTATTTGCCTGATACCTACAAGAATTTCACCTAGTTCTGCTTCTCTCATTGATAATATTTTTACATCCTTACCAATTAAAGCAAATTTTGCTGTTTTAAGTGATATATCGTATCATTTCCTGCTGGTTTCAGATTTAGCTTTTACTTATAAAATACCGCAGGTAGGTAAGGAACGTCAAGTACGGTTGATAAATAAAATAACATTAAAGCACCTGAATGAAAGCGTTGGTCTATTGGATTGGCAGGATGTAATATCCACGGAGGATACAGATATGGCAACTGATATTTTCCTAAGAAATTTCAATTGCTGCCTTGATTCTAGTTGCCCATTTGTTACGAAGAAAATTTGCAGAAAAAAATTTCCTATAAGGCCGTGGATAACGTCTGGAATTTTGATATCAGTTAAGAAAAAAACAAAAACAAAAACACAGCTATTTAAAAAGCAGTTAAAGAATCCAACTGATTATAATATGAAAAATTTTCAAATTTTCAAAAATAAATTAACCGCACTGATACGATTGTCGAAACATAGGTATTATAAAGAGTCTTTCGAAGAAGCTCAAAATTATCCGCGCTAAACGTGGTCTTTAATTAAGTCTATTATAAAAAAACAAAGGAATTCTAAGTTTCCTAACATTATTAGTTTAGATGATGGATCGACTACTAACAAATTGGAGAAAGAGGCTGATATTTTGAATACTTATTTCGCTAGTATAGGAGAGAAAATTGTTTCATCACTAATGAACCAGTTTGATTGACGTAATAATATACATTTTTCCTCATACCTTCCATCTCCTCAAGGTAATTCAGTTTTTGTGGCGCCTGTTTCTCAGTATGAAATAACAAAAATGGTTTGAGATCAAAATCCAGGTAATTCAGCGGGAATTGACGGATCTAGTTTCATAATTGTAATGTAACATTTTCTGCTGTAATTTTGCCATTCCAGCATATAATTAATCTTTCATGTAAACCTGGAGTTTTCCCGTCTGCTTTTAAAGAAGCGAAGATAATTCCGATTCACAAATGTGACTCTCCTGAAAACTCATCAAATTACCACCCCATTTCTATTTTGTCAGCATTTTCTAAAATATTTGAGAAGGCAATTTATAAGAGGTTCTATGACTTTCTTAAATCGTCTAATTTTTTCACAAATTCCCAGTTTGGTTTTAGGTCTAGACACAATACTGAACACGCTATCATTGCTCTCATCCAATATATTCATGAATGCTTAGATAGAGGTGAAATTCCAGCAAGAATATATTTAGATTTTAAAAAAGCATTCGATACAATATCCGATTGTATTCTTTTTCGTAAATTGGATAACTGTGGTGTGCGCGGACCGGCGTTGGATCTAGTTAAATCTTATCTTGACAAGAGAAAGCAACGAATAGATGGAGGTAATTTTCTCTCTTCACCTGTTCCTCAGTCCTCGATGGTTGGGGTGCCTCAGGGCTCTGTCCTAGGTCCTCTGCTTTTTCTAGTTTATATAAATGATTTTCACCGCGCTTTGGCAATCCCATGTCTCAGCACACATTTTGCTGATGATACGGCAGTTTCAATTTCTGAGAGAAATGCCGAGGAGTTGGAGGCAAAACTTGATACTGCATTTTCTAATGCTCTCGATTGGTGTTCTTCCAATTTTATTACTTTGAATTTATCAAAAACTAATTTCATAATTTACGGCAGGAAGTCAAATATATGCCCTCGTATTACCCGAGTTACTTCTTTAAAGTATCTATTATCAATATCTCGGGTGAAAGCGATAAAGTACCTTGGACTTATGATTGATGAAAGCTTATCTTTTAAAACACACATTCAAAATATACGCTGAAAGATTTGAAGGTATGATGGTTTAACGCGGAGGTTGAAGCATTATTTGCCCTACTCTGCTTTACGAAGCATTTATTTTGCTCTGATTCAGTCTAATATTGATTATTGTTCTCTAGTATATTCACCTACATTTAAAAGCCATATTAAACCAATACAGATTTTAAAAAATAAAGCAGTAAGAATCCTGAAACTTTTTATTCCATCGCCTATTGCACTTCAAAATAAGTCTTATACAGCATATTTATATACTTATTTAGATATGCTTCCAGTTTCTCAACAATTTACTTTTGGAGCAATTATTTTCAAATTTAATTATGACATTAAGAAATTACCGCCATATTACCTCAATTAAAGTTTGTTCTCCCAATCACAAGATTTACATCGTTATAACACGCGACAAAAAAAGAGTATCTACATTGACAAGTAAAGTACTGAGAGATCTAAATTCGCCCCGTTCGTGTCAATAGCCCGGTGCTGGAATACTCACAAGGATTTTATTGATAAATTTTCTTCTATTCATTTAATAAAAAGGAATCTTAAATTTCATTTAGTTCGGGATTACTTTTAATTAAGCGTCTTTTTAATATGACAAAGTTATTTGTTTGGCTTGTTGTTCTGGGTGAATGTGGGCCTCTCGGCTATCTTTTAGTATTAATTTATATTTAATAATATTGATTTTTTTTTATATTTATATTTATGTTTGGATCCTGGGCTAGCTGCCACTTTTATATTATTGTTGTATCACTATACCTTTGCCATCGTAATTAGCTTTGAATTGTAATGCAATTTGTTATTCTATCTTTGTCTATGCCTAGTTATTAGAGCTTGTCTCCTCATGGGCCTATGTCCAATATATGCATGTATATGTTAATAATAAAGTGTTTGAACTTGAAAACTTGAACTTGAGACCCCTAAGAAGTTGACTGAAAGAGTTCAGCTATGATATGACTCATAATATTGTCCCTCCCCTTTACAGAGGTCAAGTTGTGTCCCTATTCAAGAAAGCGCAACTGGAACCTCTAAGAAGTTGACTGAAAGATTTCAGCTATGATAAGACTCATTGTATTGGAATACATGAAACAAATTAAATGAAAATATAACCTTCATTATTTCTAATTCGAAAGGTCTGCCCTTTATCACACTGCAAAAAAAAACATTTTTAGCCACCTCTTGATCGTAGCTAATCATTTCAAACTAAAGTCCCTCCGCTCACCTTAAACCAAATTCATCATGGCATTCTTGGCACTTCATCATGGCACATGACATTGCTCATGGCACCCTTAAACTACTACCAGAAATGTACAGAACCGGGTTCTAATTTAAGACAGCCGTTTCCCGGGGTATGCCCTAATTACATAAAAATCAGGGGAGAAACATCCCCTCATACATATGGTATTGCTAGGTGTCTTTCCCTAAATGTTATTACTATTAATGATACTAACAACTTACTGCAGCACCAAGCCAGCTGAGGCCCATACAGCTGCGCACCCTCCTCCTCCATCAAATTCTGTTCAAAGCTTCACTCCTTACCCCCCCCCCGCTGGTGAAGTTCCAATTCAAGTTCAATATGGGTTGGGTATTGATGCTTGTTTGGGTTCTTAAATAATACATACTCTAAATACAGCGTGGCCTCCTGTCTTCTCAAATCTTCACCCGGAACCGCTATCAAATAACTCAAACCCCTTGAAATATCAAACAAAACATAATAAATAATAATAATATCAAAATATTCAAAAGCATAATATTAAAACAAATAAATATAAAAATAAATATTTAATCCCTAAAGTTATTTTTTAACATTCTTTTTGAAGGAGCAGAGAGGCATATATGACTTCAGCTCCCTTAAATCCTTCCTTACAATCTATTCCCTTCCCATTCGGGGACGACCTTCTTTTCGCTTGGCCCCCCAGGGGATGGCCGAAAAATACAACATTCGGCAATCTGTCCCCCTTCCTCCATTAAACGTGGTCCAGCCCTTTTAATCTTTTTTTTCATTATAGCCCTAAAAAGTGGAATCGAACCTCATTTTTTTGAACATCTTACTGTTTGGTATACGGTCAGTCAAATGAATACATAAGATTAGCTTTAGACGATTCATTGTTGGTAATGAATTTCTGCTGCAGGGAAAGGGAAAGACTTTTTGATAGTTACTCTAGTACGGCGTTTGCTTAATCCAAAAAACAACATTAAAGGGAAAACTTGCCTTTGGCTCCCAGTTTAGTTCAGTCTTGGCTCTGGAAATATCCGGTCGTCTTCTCTGAGGGTCATCAGTCTGTGCCTTCAAATACTTTATTTTGCTATTACTGCCAGTTATATCTCTGATGTGTTTTGCAAAATCTCCGATAGTTCGTTCTGTTGGGTTGCCAAGATTTACTGGTAATGTGAAATTTGATGCCATTAAAGCCATTAATCCTTCAACAAGATCTGACACGTACTGGAATGACCTATAAATTCAAAGGAAACGAAAAAAATCAGATAACATCAAGAGGAAGTTACCCATCACCAGGGTTGGCACTTATAGTTATTTATCCCTATTTCTAGTGATTTTTTATATTGCCTAAACAAAAAAAATCACTAAATATGCACATAAATCATTAGATTATTGAAAAAAATCACTAAATCAACCAAAAAATCGTAAAATCCAGTGTTTTTTTTTCGCCGGGTGGCAATCCTGCCTAGCACGGGGAGATAGCATAGGCTACAATCAAGAGGAAGTTACCTATCACGTGAAAAGGGTATACAATCGGCTGAACGTGGACGCTGAAAAAGTAGCACTTTTCCTATAACCTACTTCCCGAAACCTCCGTTTCGGTAAGAATAACTAGCCGTTCTAGTGGTAAGTACCTACCATTAGTGGTAGGTAACACACCAATAATAACCAACGAAATTACTAGTGGATACTAATTATCAATGGATAGCACCAGTGAAAGGTTCGCATGGTAGTAACACACTTATGAATATTGAGCAACAAGAAAGAACAACCCAAAACCAACATGATATCCATAGAACAGGTAAGTGCAGGCTCGTAAATATGCTGAAAAGGAATGATAGGACCATTAAAAAGATCTGGCAATTCACTCTTGATTGGTTTTCTGTAGAGGGGGGGCAGTTCGTCACTTTCTTTTATTAGTGCTTCTTTTCTCCCTCCCTGCATTCCCAGCCAAAAAAAATTGCGGGGGGAATATAATAACTTATTTGTATTTGACTGCTTAAATCTACTAACGAGCTAAATCTGTCTATCAATCTATTCATCAAAACAGTGAGGATATAATAATAATAATAATACTCGTGGCTGCAGCGGCATCTACAACATAGTAAAGGACAAACCAAGGCCCATAGTAGCCATACGTCCTAGCTAAGTGGCTGGCGCGCTGGGACTCCTTTATCCGAGGGGCACGGGTTCGATTTGGCCGGTTATTTGGTTTGGGATGGGGGTCAGTGGCATAGGATGGATGGCCCCAAAACCCCCATTGCACTTCTTGGCTGAAGGGCTTTGAAACAGAGATCAGCACCACCAGTTTGGACCTTAAGGGTCTAGTCCCGTCATATTTTCTTGCTTACTTACATAGTAGCCATAATAATAATAATAGATAGGATATCATAATAATAATAATATTAATGATAGAATATCAACACTATGTTATCAATAACGACAAGGCTCATCGGAGATACTCCTTGCCCATACGAGTTTCGGCGCTTGAATCAGAGGATCACTAAAAAGGTTATATTTACCCCTTTCATATTTATATACTTTTATATTTACTTATATTTACCGCTTAGCTTTCTTTTGATAGAGTTTGTTTTTCTTAGTGCCTGGATTCCTGGCCAAAGAAAGAACACATCCGGTGGAAATATACGAGGGGAATCGGCTATAACAAATACCCAAGGTAATAATATTGCGAGGAATTCAAAGTTCTGTCACCACACTATGCGCATTTTGTATACTCTATTTCAATTTAAATGCACAAAGGGACGTTGTTAAGGTCAAGAGCTTCGAATTTAGCCTTCAAAAATCTATCTACGATGTTGCAGATTCTTTCAAGTTAAAATGCGTCTTTTAGTGCTTAAATTTACTGATGTGCTTATTGTTGAATAAATATCTATAAAAAATAATTCAGACGTAATAATAATAAGATAGCAACATTATGTTATCAATAATGATAGCATACTGTTGGGTATGGTCGTACGTAGCTTCTTCTATAGGGGGGGGGGGGGCAGCCGATTCTGTGATGAAGAGAGGGGGGCTGAAGTTATATTGGTAGTTCACAAAACCTTACATTGCCAGGAAGTTCTATCGTACCTACGAAATCTTTATTAATAAGTAATCGCCAAAAATCATCAACAGGCTACAGTATTTATTAGACTTCTTGGATTAGAGTTAATTTTTTCCAAAAAAATATGAGTGATTACTTCTCGTTTGACTTTTATTCTGCAATTCTGGTTGTTCGATTTTAGCATTTTCAACCATCTACCTTTTATCAACTGCTTTTTTAGCCATCTACTTTTTTTCAACTTCCTTTTCAACCATCTGCTTTTTCAGCCACACCTAGCTTAAATTTGAAGTTCTAGGGGGGCAGCTACCCCCATCTACCCCCCCCCCCTTCCGTACGCCCATGCTGTCGGGTATGCTATCAAGGGTAATCAGAGTTTTAAATTTTAGTTTTAAAACTAAAATTAGCTTATGTGGGTTTTGGCAATTGTACTATATAAACCAAATACCTTGCCAAGTCTTTGGCATAAATTGAGGCCAAACTGAAAATTTTCCAGAATATGTCTTCAGGGAACATAAAGTTGTCTATGAGATATTTTACAACAAGCTATTAGGATGAGAATTATTGAATTCGATCTTTGGTAGGAGGCAACTCTGACTTTGCCAATGACAAGCACCGAACGGCGGCTTTTAAAACTAAATCGCTCCGAAAGCTCAGTGGTATCACTTACCTTGACCGGCTATCAATCAAACAACTGCTGTCCTCCTTGGATTACCCTAAAACCATCATGCAGACCATCAAACTCCAACAACTTCGATGGTTAGGACGTTCAGCGTATGTCCTCAGCCCAACTGCCTAAAATAGCCTTTGAGGGAAAATAAATGCCCCGCCCCAGGGGAAGACCTCCTAAGCATTGGTGGGAAAATTTCTCTGACCACCCCACTCAAGAACTGCTGAGGACTGCAACAAACAGGGAGGCATGACGAAAATATCGGTTAAATGCCCCTAGAGGAGAGACGTCAAATTAACCAACTTAACTAGATTGGAGATAAGCATGTAAGTAAGTAAACTCTGACTACTGGCTACTTACGAGTACTTGTAGCAGAATATAAGCCCCATCAGGCCTGCTGCTTCAAGGTTGAACGTTGACAAACTTTCTGGCGGTAGAATTTGACAGACAGACCATGTGGAAGAGTCAGTTTGCTGTACAACATCTGTTGTGTTTAAATTAAGCTCAATACAGAGCTAAGGGTAACGAAATCAGAAAGAGACATTTCATATGCTTTGCCATTCAAAAATCAAACAGTAAAATCAAACAGTAATTGTATATTTACTTAGTTTTAGTGTTCGTTTTTCAATTTGTAGATTTTTACTTTTTTTTAATGCTAAGATATAATTGCATAAAAGATTTAAGTTTAATATCTCCAGTGGCGTGATTTCGCCAAAATCCTAGAGGGGGGGGAGGCAAAGTTGGAGCCAATTTTCCTAAATCAAGTGAAAATGACAGTAAAAACTAAAAAAAGAGCCATTTGGAACCATAAAAGTACCATACAGTACTTTAAAGTACTATAAAGATACTTTATAGAACTATAAAGGTAACATATACTAAAGAAAACTGATCTGTTCATGTTGATGCTTGAATAATTCAGGCTTATCTTAGTTTTGGCAAGATTTTTGATGAAACTAAATTCCAGCTGGGGACACAAACTCGGGTCGGGAGGGGGGCAAACCGAGGTCTGGGAGGGGCAGTTGCTCTCCCTGCCCCATAGCAAATTACGTTTATATCAAATTTGTTTCGTCTGTAGGACTTATCGTACAGATACCAAGTTCTTTAATATTTAACGCATTGGCAAGGATCAGACAGGGGTAGTGCCAAAAACCATCTGGTAGTGCCCCTGAGAAAAGTAGGCACAGACAGAAGCCTACTACTGCAAATTTCGGCCACTGGCTGTCCTGCCCAGGGTCTGACTACGAGGAAGGTTGTAAATCTGGCGAGATTGGACGGACTGATGTCAGTAACAGCTTCAAAATACTGCAAGGGGGGGGGGGAGCAATCCTCTGGGTATATGAGGGGCCCACCGTGGTGCGAGAAAAGATCCTTGGGGAGTCACCTAAGGTGCGAGTCTCTTGCTAGTACCGCCGCTTTGTATCCTGTGCCACTTCCCCCTGATGAATGGCAAGTGATGGGTGGCTCTCCCCCCTCTTTTGAGGAACGAGCGTTGCCTGTCCAAGCCAGTCTCAAGCTGGCGGGTGGGTTCCTCAGAATCTAGAAATACAATGGTGGACATCTTGATTCTACCAAATAGGACTCTTCAACAAAGGGAAAAGAAGAAACAGATAAGCCCTATTTCAAAATACCAGGCCAAGGGGGCACCAATAGCCCAGCTCTATTGCACCTTTTTTTCCTGAGCCTTGACTCGGTTTTGCGAGTCCGTCCATAATAATAATGAAATATATACAACAAATCCGATAAATCTTTCGTTTTTATTCAGTTTTCTTTAGGTTTTTACTCAGAGAAGCTGGATACTGTGCAGAAATGAGTTTCGACTCAATTGAGTTGAGTTTTGAAGCGAAAGTCTTGTTTCTAGCATGATTTTTAACAAAAATTTAGAACAGAAGGCAATAGTTGAATAACACTCTGGTTTTCAAATAAATATGATGTCACGGAATAGACCACATCAGATATCTAAGCCAAATAGTGGAACTTTTCGTGATGTACTTATATTATTTATCTTGGATTTTCATACCTTTTGCACACTTGAAATAAGTTAAAGGAACGAATCCGGGCGAGCCGACGTTTGCCCCCCTAGAGAGATTCCCCCCAAAATAAAATTCCCCCACACACAAAATTGAACAGCCACAAAGAAAGTACCTCGAATTGTTGATCAGATGTCAAAAGGATAAGATGTCAAAGGATAAGTCAAAAGGTGTAACAAAACGACCAGATATCAAAAGCAGCTTTTGGACAGGGGCTATTTGGTCTTCAATTACTTTTTACTAATAAAAAAGGACTAGAACTCTTATTTTCAGATCTAATGAAGTTTATACGACCGGAGTTTCTTCGGTGGAAACATCCGCCGAAGTTTTTACGACCACGAAGGGGAGGTTGGGAATGAGGAGGGGATAGCCAACCTCTGAAAAAGAATACATTCTGCTAATTTTGGGGTTTATTGTTACTCTTTACTTTCATAATAACAGCGTAGACAAGAAATATTCCCAGAAATCAAGAGGAACTAGATATCGATTCCTACTTGACATTCCTCCCTGCCCCTTCCTTAGATTTAATTATGTATTTACCTGAAGGCTCAAGGAGAGTTAGGATGTGTTGGCATTAAAATGCACCCTTTCGGGCCCCCCATCCCTAACAATAAAACAGTAACAGAACCATACTGTAGAGGTTTAAAGCTCTCATCTACTGTAGAGGTTAAAGCAAATATTTGGTGTATGTTTTACCAAAGAAAGATCATGGATGTGAGATTACTTTCCAGATATCAAAAAGGACCAGACATCAAAACAGTTCTAGGACAGGGGGGCTGGTTAGTTTTTCAATCACTTTTAATTAAAACAAAAAGGACTAGAACTGCCAATTTCTGATCAAATGAGCATCTTGCGAAGAATCTACGACCATAAGGGGGGGAACGAAGGAGCAGCCTTGTGTTTGGCATCCCTCTCAACATTTCCTTAAAGTTTCAACTTAATATTATAAACCTTTTTGAGAGATTCAGGATCGAACATTCTCTCTTTTCTTAATAAAAAAAAAACCTTGTATGTCAATAATGAGCAACATGCATAACTTACATCCCTTGCACCAGGAGCTGCGCGAGGGAGGGGGATTGTCAACTCAGTAGGCATAGTTATTTAATTTTTAGACTTCTTTGAATAACATGACTACTTCAAATTTTTGATCCGATGCATTTGGGTGAAAAAGGCAAGAAGGGGGGGTCTCTAATCACTTTTTGAATCTTAAAAAAGGCATCAGAAATTTTTATTTCCACCCTAAAAACCTTAAATCTTAACATTGGATAACTTCCATAGCTTACAGTCCCTGCCCCAGGGGGTGTCAAACTCAGACACATGGTTATTTGACCTTAGGACTAATTTTAATCGGATGCGATTGGGGAAAAAAGGTGAGGGTGTGGCTTGTTGCCCTACAATCACTATTGACTCTTAAAAAGAGCACTAGAACTTTTAATTTGTAATCAAATGAGCCCCCTCCCCCCGAAGTTTATACGACCACCCATTCAATGGGAAAAAATGAATGAATAACAATGCATTGAACCATTATGGATCTTTATTGTAAGCAACGCTATAGCCTTGCCTCTGACTTGAACAGGTGAGTAGAACTTTCAATTTTCCTTGTAATGAACATCCAAAATTAACCATGGGGGATAATTTTCCAAGGAGGGGATTTCTCGGGGGAATTCACCTAGGCCCCAAATTTAGAACCCCTTCCATAGTTTAAATTTCTTTCGAGATAAGACACTGTAAAGCTTGAAAATTCTCATCCAAAACTTGTAATTCTTTTCTTGCGTAAAATTGTTTAAGGCGTCCTGTCGAGAAGGAGGGATTTCGAAAAAAATACTTCAAAAATTATGAAAATATAAGAAATTAGGGCAACTATGCTGAGAGTTTGGAGAAAGAGGTTGAAGCGTCCTCCCCCGGTTAATAACCTAATCCTTCCGTACCTAATTTCGGTTAAGTGTCAATTCTACTATTAGGCTGTTTGGGGCAGGTTGATTGATAATTGTTCAATATTTTAATCTATAAGCGGAAGGCTCCTTTGCTTAACTGATTACATTGAGGAAAGGTGTGGCATACCAGAAATGGAGGTGAGCAATAAGCAACCCACACAAAGCAAGCGAGCCCACAACATAGCTCGTAGTCCGAATTAATAGGATATTCAATGGTTCTGAGCGTTATATGCTTTAATCAAAGACTGACACATAGATAGGAGGAGGGGATCTGGCGACATTTTTATTCTTTTATTTTACGTTACACCAAGGGCGCATGCAGTATTTTTATTCGGGGGTTGGGGATAAAGATAAAAAAAGGACAAAGATCCTCCTGAGCCATTGCTGGCGCATAGGACGTCGATTCAACGTATCAGTTGCTGGGTGTTTTTACAGGAATAAGTAGCAAACTTGTTGCCCAACCTTGCAGCGGCGTGGATCGAACCCTGGTGCTCCATATTAGCAAACGATCATCAATCCACTGTGCCACAACATCGGGGTTATATGTACAGCTTTGTTACATTTTTACGAGTCGAACAAAATTTAGGGATAGCGGGTCAAACCCCAAAGCCCTTCATTTGGATACGGCCTTGCGTTACACACTGTTTATCTACCTTGTTTGCTGTCCGTCTCCATATATTGTGATGGGCTCACCCTGTAGAGCTTGAATGATGAAATTCGAGACAACTCGTCCATCATTGAGATGCATACGGGGTCCATAAGTGTTGAAGATCCTTGCCACTCGGACATCAACATTCTCTTGCTTTGCATAGGCATAACTTAGCGTTTCAGCAACTCGTTTACCTTCATCGTAACAAGCTCGAGGACCTATACAAAATATATAAAATTAATTGGGTAGTAAGAATAATGGGTCAGTCTAAAGCAATAACAATAGGAGTTTTTGTCCTGTGGTGGCACAGTGGAATTTATCTCAATTTGGTAATATGCAGTAACTCGCCACAGGGCCCAAAATGGGATTCTGGTGATGATATCATCACCGGAGCGTCAAAACGTGAGGGCTCATTAAACATTTCCATAAATCCCAAACGAGAAGAAGACATAACAATGGACCCGATCTGAACCAATTCAACTATTTCATTTAATCAGCTATTTACAGCAAGAATTATTTACCCCCGACGGAGAACAGGCCTCGTCAAGTTGGGTATACAAAAAAAAAAAAAAAAAAAAACATTAAAAGCTACGCACCTGAGAAAATTTGCCTTATTTTCGAAAAAAGGGGGAAACAACCCCTAAAAGTCATAGAACTTAAATGAAAATCACACCATCAGATTAAGTGTATCAGATAACCTTATTATACAGGTTTCAAGCTCCTATCAGCAAAAATGTGGAATTTTGTATGTTTTGCCAGAAGAATTAAACGGATACCTGTTTATTTGTTTGTTTTTTCTTGTTTTCCCCAGGGGTGATCGTATCGATCCAGTAGTCCTAGAATATCGTGAGAGGACTCATTCGAACGGAAATTAAAAGTTCTAGTGCCCCTTTTAAGTGACCAAAAAAATTGGAGGGCCACTTGGCCCCCTCCCACGCTCATTTTTCTCCCAAAGTCACCGAATCAAAATTTTGAGATAGCCATTTTGTTCGGCATAGTCTAAAATCTTATAAATACGTCTTTGAGGATAACTTAATGCCCCACTGTTCCAAGGGAAGGGCTGCAAGTTATGAACTTTGCCCATTGTTTACATATAGTATTGGTTAATTGAAGTATACAGACGTTTCACGAGGGATTTCTTTTCTAGTGGAGGGGGGGAGGGGTCATAGGAGGGGGCTACGGAAGAGGATATTTCCATGGAGGATGTTTCCTTGGCGGAAGGGACATTTTTACGAGAGGGGGCAGCAGAATTCCCATAATTATTTAAAAGACAATCAGAAATTAAATAAAAAAAACAAGTTTTTTCAACTGAAAGTAAGGAGCAACATTAAAACTTAAAACGAACAGAAATTATTAAATATATGAGGGGTTCACCCCCTAGTCAATACCTCGCTCTTAACACTAAAGTTTGTTTTAGTACTTTCAAAAGAGCTATCATATTACTAAAAAATAATCTGGATCATATTGATTGAGTATCTCTGTTTGGAAATGAAACAGAAATAAATGCTAAATTTTCGCTCTTTTATGGTAAGCTTTTCGAAATGGTTAAGGAAGTGGGAGCAGTGAAGAATTCGAAAGGTCAAAAACATTACGGGAGGAAGTCATGTATGACGTATGATCTTCTTCGAAAATAAATGTAAGAGATAGACTGTTTAAGTCACAAGCTTTAAGACCGACGGGTGAGAATAAAGAGCGATACCGTGCTTTTCGTAATTGTTTGAATAATCTCCTCCGTGAGGCTAAACAAAAATATTTTGGTATGAAGTTCAAGGATGTTAAAGGTAACCCGTTGAAAACTTGGCAAATAATCCGTAATGTTATAGGTCAGCGGTCAAATATTTTACCAACTGAAGCGAATGCTAATGAAGTTATAATTGCAGATGGTAATGGGATATGTAATAAGTTTTTGAATCATTTTTGTTCGGCAGGTCTACAAATAGTCGAGATGGTTTCTTCGTCTCCAAATGGCCAACCCTTTGGATCTATTCTACCATCCCCTGCAAATGTATCAGTACATCTAAGGAGGATTGCATTAGATGAGTTAAGGGATATTATCTATAGTATAAAAAATAGTTCGTCCGGTAGTGACCTAGTGAGCCTAAAAATTCTAAAATGCATTTTCCCTTGTATATCTGGTGTTTTGACATCACTGATTAATGATTGCTTCCGTCAAGGAAGGTTTCCAGATTGTTTAAAAAATGCAAGTGACACCGGTTTATAAAGGTGGTGATAGAAATGATTTGGGTAATTATCGCCCAATATCAGTCTTGCCAGTTATTTCTCGTCTTATCGAAAAATGTTTTAGTAATCGGTTGACCTATTTTTTAGAGAAGTTTAAATTGTTGAATAATAATCAGTTCGGTTTCAGAAAAGATATGAAGACAGAGGATGCATTGATATTTTTGACTAGTATAATTAAAATAGCTTTAGATTAAGGATTTAAGGTTGGTGCAGTGTTTCTAGACTTACAGAAGGCTTTTGATACAGTTGACCATGGCCTACTCCTGGAAAGATGCGAGGTCTATGGGATCCGAGGTAAAGCTCTTGACTTTATACGGGGTTTCCTTAGTAACCGGTACCAGTTTGTAAAGATGACTTGTATACAATCAGGCGCCCACCCAGTGACTAGTGGTGTCCCGAAGGGGTCAGTTCTTGGTCCTATTCTTTTTTTATTGTATATTAATGATATGCCTAATTGTATCCCAAGTTGTTGTTTTAATGTTAGTGATATGGCCAAAAATCTCGGGAATGAGACGGTGTCATTATTTGCTGATAACACAGTTGCTGTTAGTACCGCGAAGACAGAAGAATTACTTCAGACATCGATGAAAGATGCTATTGAAAGGTTATATTCCTGGTTGAGGGTGAATAGATTAAAGATTAATCTGGGTAAGACTAATTTTGTTATTTTTTCCCGTTCACCAGATTTTTATCCATTGTTTCAGGATATTGCAACACATTATGGAGCTTTAAAGCGGGTGTGTTCTTATAAGTACCTGGGGGTTTATATTGATGATGTTTTATCATTCAAGCGCCATGTACATTATGTTTGTAAAACCGTGTCTCGTAACCTGGGTATAATGAGAAAACTAAAGTATTTTTTTCCTCCTTTTGTTATGCGCCTTCTTTATTATTCCCTTATCCATCCATATATATTGTAGTAGCGTTTGGCTTGGAATATTTCCTTCTATTGCTCGGCCAATACGAGTTCTACAAAACAAAGCTGTTCGGCTGTTAGATGGCCTACAACCCCGGGATTCTGTACGAAACGCGTATGAGCGCGTAAAGATACTGCCAGTTTCCGGACTACGGGAGTTGTATACACTTCTATTCATTTTTAGGATTCAGAAGGGTATAAACCTCCCATGTTTTGATAGCTTGGCTAACCTGAGATCTTCTGTCCATGATTATGATACTAGGTCATCTGCAGAGATTAATATTCCACTGGTAGTTTCGGCCTGATCGATGTTTTCTTTGCTTCATAGGGGGATCAGAAGTTGGAACCATCTTGATCAAAATATAAAAAATATAGGTGATATTTCTTCGTTTAAGATAGTAATTAAAGGAATGCTTTTTAGTAAGCATGAATTTTAGTGTTTTTTTTTTTTTTTTTTTTTTTTTTTTTTTGGTAAATTTTTATGGCTCCTGGGGGTGATGATTATGAATATGATTGCAAATTTAATGAAAATGTTAAGGTTTAAGGTTTGGGGACTGTGATATAGATAGGTTTTTTTGTTTTGTTTTTATTGTTTTGTTATGTTAGTGTATTTTTGCCACCCCTTTGGACAAGTTTTTACTTCTTGGGGTGGCCGCTAAACTGATGTTAAATTGTTTGTTTAGAATAAATCTCTCTCTCTCTCTCTAATTAACCAGCCTTTGTGATTCAGGGGTTTGTGATTCGAACTTTAGCATATAGAGTGAGGTATTGACTAAGGGGGCAAACTCCCTAATATACGAAATAAAAACATAAGTTCGTTACGTAAGTTAATTCGTAAGTTACGTCAGAACAAAATTTCGGGAAAGCCATTTAGCCAAAAAAGTAAAATTAATATGCAAATTTGGTTTTAATTATTCATTTACGGTGAGTCAAAATCAAAGCTACGTTAATTCAAAAATGTTCAGGAAATTAAACAAAAAAAACAAGTTTTTTTAACTGAAAGTAAGAGCGACATCAAAACTTAAAACGAACAGAAATTATTCCGTGTATGAAAGGGGCTGTCCCTTCCTCAACGCCTCGCTCTTTACGCTAAAGTTTGACTCTGTCTAACAACTTTAGTTTTTAAAACAATAAAAAACTTTAGCGTAAAGAGCGAGGCATTGAGGAGGGGACCGCCCCTTTCATATACGGAATAATTTCTGTTCGTTTTAAGTTTCAAAGTTGCTCCTTACTTTCAGTTAAAAAAAACTTAGCTTTTTTATTTAATAACTAGAATTAGTTATTAAAGAAAAACTTATTAAAGAAAAAGAAAGTAGATTAAAGAAAAACTAAAGCATAAAAACAGAGAAATAATATACTGCTGGGTAAGTAGGGTACGGGAGGCTAAACTTGGCACTGGTAGATAGCAATAAACAAACCCAATATCTTAATTAAATATATTTTGATACTTTATCATCACAGGTCAGTAAATAATCTTTAATATTTGTTTGTTTTTTAACTTCAACTGGAATTGCCAGGATGACTCAACTGGAATTCTATCATTCAAGCTATATAACGTTATATTGGTATATTATTTTTTAACATTATGTTGGTACGTAACGTTATATTGGGTACGTTTTTTTCTCAAAAATACTATGTCAGGGATAGAGCACCCGACTCCTCATTTTGTGCGTATCTATGCCTCAGATCTATAATCGAGTTTGGGTTGTGCGACATGAACGCAAAAAAAACATCCACGATCAGAGTTAATATTACAAGCGAATATATAGTAAATAAGATAAAACAGAAATTTCTTTCCATCAATAGGAGAAAGTCTGGATGTAAGTTTGGAAGATATAGTTACCAAACTTACTGAAGAGTACTAACTCAGTCTTTTATGTTACTAACTCATTTTTTTAGTTACTAACTCAGTCTTTTATGTACAAAACAAATAGGTTTAAAACAAAATATTTTTAAGGAAAGAGTATTTAAAACAATATTTTAGGGAAAGAGTACTTAAAACAAAAAGTGAAAAAATTGTATTGAGTTCCAGCTCGTTGAAACTAAAATATAGTCTTTCACCAAATATAGAACAAATGAACCAAAAATTAGCGCCCCGGACATTTTCTAGGCCAGAAAAGAGGCATACTTATTCCAAATAAGTAAGAATAAAATATTTAGAATAAAATATTCTTTATAGAATATAAAGAATAAAATATTTAGGATTTGTTTTATCGGAAAATGGAAGTTTAAAGAGTCATGTTGATGAAATAATCAACAGAGGCAAAGTGGCCATGTCTGCCATTTTTAGAAATCCGACGATAATGGGTATTAAAAACCTAAAAATGCATAAATGAATACTTAATACAAAAATTTTACCAGTAATAGAATATGGAGCAGAGATATGGGCCGGAGAAGCGGCACAGAAGTTGGAGTCTCTCCAGCTCCAGTATTATAAAAGTGTTTGGGTTACACCAGACAACTCATTCACAGATTCTGAAAGTTGATATGGGCCTGTTTTCGTTAAAACTACGTAGGTCTATTTTGATGCTTATATTTTGGTTGGATCTCTTTAGGTGTAATGAAGATAGGCTAGTAAAAGCAGCTTATTATCAGATGTTGAGTTATGGTTCGAAAACGTCGTGGCCATCCCCAAATAGGTCATTACTAGAAAGAGCGGGAATGCCTTACTTATGGAATGATGGTCTTGGTTCCCATTATCTACCAAAAAATTTAGTAAGCCAGGTACGATTTATCTTAGAGGGTCAAGAAATTCAGTATTGGCAATGGCTGGTTTTAAATTCCGCTACACCGAATCATTATAATCAGGTTAAACCTAGTTTTGGAGAGGAAATTTATTTTAAATTTAATTTACCGGCTATGATTGTATGTCGATGGATTCAACTTAGGGCGAATTGCCTTCCAATCCAGAGCAGGCAAATGGTGTTCGACAGGGGGATAGTACATCCTGATGGTCGGTATGTGTGTCCTCTTTGAAGAGATGAGGACGAAGATTTGGACCATTTTCTCCGAAAGGGCCCGGTGCTCTCTGATTTAAGGGAAAATTACTTACATGGGATTGTTTTGCAGCTTCCTGGTATTTTACAAAGTAGTAATCCAACCACAATATTTCGTATTGGTGCGTACATAGAGAAGGGATTAGAAAGAAGGAAAAGTTATTACAATTAATTATTATTAATTATATGGATTTACATTTATTTTCGCGAGAAATAACCATAAGGTATTTTTTCCTATGTATCATGTTAATTTGTGTTTCGTAATTTGTTCTGTTGTGATTTCTTTATTTTTCATAAATTTTTGCGTGTATATGGCTCTTGGGCTTTGGAAATACACGATCTATCTATCTATCTATTAACAGGTTTTTTGCCCCATTTTCCCCTCCAGGAGGAGAGCGGCAAATAGCTGGTCATCCCCTCCCTCTCGGGAAAATGCCAGCAAACTCAGATCCTATTCTTTTTTTCTGTTTTAAGTCCATATCCATCCCCACCAGTAGAGAGGGAGGTGCTACTCCCATTGCTCACCCCTGCTGCCACCTACAACTTTTTTTTACATAATTTATGTCTAACAGGGACAGAGTCAATGACCTCTTTCTCCAGGGATGTTTTTGGCCAAGTGCCCGCTAGGGGAGAATGTTATGATCTAGGAAACAGTATTTGTTGTTGTATGCTCGATGCAAATGTTATGATCCAGGAATAGGAAACCAGTCATTAATCAAATTGTTTCCGGGCAAAGTTTAATAATGTCTGACAGGTGATATCAAGATTGATTGATGTGTCACGAAAGGGGAATTAATTTGTTTTTTCTAAGGGAAATTATTGATTCAAGAAATGGGGAATTAATTTGTTGTTTCTAAGGGGAATTATTGATTCACGAAAGGGTGAATATTTTGATCTTAGCGATGAAGTGTTTTAGCGCGGGAATCAGGTTTCTTAGTAATTTGAAATGTGTCAGCGCAGAGATGCCAAAAACAAAAGGAACATGCTGAAATTTCGTTTAGGGATTATTTGGGCGAAACCGTTTTAGACATTTTATGGAATTATTTCGGCGAAACAGTTAGAGACATTTTAAAAGATGATTTTAGAAGAGGTTTTAGAAAAAGATTTGAGGGTGAATGGAATTATTTCGGCGAAACAGTTAGAGAAATTTTAAAAGATGATTTAAAAGATGATTTTAGAAGAGGATTTGAGGGTGAAACTCTGTGGTCGTTATAATACACAAGTTCCATTTGAACAGTGTCGTGAGGTCCCCTACCACAACCCCAAAGGGTTCCGATCCCCCCATCCCAACCCCAAAGGAAGCCCCGGTCCTCAAAGGTTCTCCGGGCCCCCACCGGGTCCCCGGTGCCCCAAAGGCTCCTGAGCCCCCATTATAATACTTTTTTAAGGCTTTATTATATCTTTTCAGAAAAAATTACTATTTTAGGGAATTATTTCGGCGATACAGATAGAGACGTTTTAAAATATGATTTTTGAAGAGATTTTAGAAGAGGATTTGAGGGTCAAACTCTGTGGTCGTTATAATACACAATATCCATTTGAACAGTGTCGTGAGGTCCTCTACCCCAACCCCCAAGGGTTCCGATCCCCCAACCCCAACCCCCCAGGACGCCCCCCGTCCTCAAGGGCCCCCCAGACCCTCAAAGGCCCTCCCCAGGCCCCGTCTTTTGTTGATGTGTGTCGTCTGAAACTTATGATTTGGGGTGTATGGGTTGCTATTTTTGACTTTTCTGAGTTGGATTTCTTAGTCTTTCATAGGTACGTGTGGTCTGAAACCTATGATTTGGAATGGGTGGTTTTCTATTTTGACTTTTCTCAGCTAAGGTTTCTTAGCATTTCATAGGTGTGTGTTGTCTGAAACTTATGATTTGAGGTGTGTAATTTGCTATTTCCGACTTTTCATAACCAGATTTCTTAGTCATTGGTTGATGTGTGGTGTGCGAAACCTACGATTCGGGATGGTCGGTTTTCTATTTTTGACTTGTCTTAGCTAAGATTCTTGGCATTTCATAGGTGTGTTCTGTTAGAAAAAGAGGATGTGGAATTTGTTGCGAGCTTTTTCGAGTTTTCAGAGCTAGGATTCTTAGTCCCTAATAGGTACGTGTTGTCTGAAACCTATAGTTTAGGATGAATAATGTGATATTTCAGGCTCTTATGAGCTAGGCATCTCAGTATTTCGTATGTGAATGTTGTCTGAAACTCACAATTTGGGATATGTAAATTACTATTTAGGACTTTTCTGAGCCAGATATCTTAGTCTTTCGTTGATGTGTGTTGTCTGAAACCTATGATTTGGGATTGGTGGATTACTTTTTTTGACTTTTCTAAGCTGGATTTCTTAACCATTCATAGGCGAGTGTTGTCTTAAACCTATGATTTGGTATGCTTAGAGTGCTAGTTCTGGCTTTTCTGAGATAGATTTCTTAGACTTTCGTAGGAGTATGTTGTCAGCAAATTATGATTTGTGATGTTCAGTTTGCTATTTGTACTTTTCAGGGCTAGGATTCTTAGCCGTTCATAGGTGTGTGTTGTCAGAAACTTATGATTTGGGATGGTTAATTTGCTATTTCCGGCTTTTATTAGCTAAGGTTTCCTAGTATTTCGTAGGTGAATGTTGTCCGAAACTTATGATTTGGGATATGTAAATTACTATTTCGGCTTTTCTAAGCTAGATTTCTTAGTCTTTCGTTGGTGTGTGTTGTCTGAAACCTATGATTTGGGATGGGTGGATTGCAATTTTTGACTTTTCTGAGCTGGATTTCTTAGCCTTTCATAGGTGTGTGTTGTCTGAAACCTATGATTTGGAATGGTTAATTTGCTATTTTTGACTTTTCAGAGCTAGGATTCTTAGTCCCTCATAGGTGTTTGTTGTCTGAAACCTATAGTTTCAGACAATAGTGGGATGAGTAGTTTGCTATTTCAGGCTTTTATGAGCTAGGCTTCTTAGTATTTCGTAGGTGAATGTTGTCTGAAACTTACGATTTGGGATATGTAAATTACTATTTTGGGCTTTTCTGAGCTAGATTTCTTAGTCTTTAGTTGGTGTGTCTTGTCTGAAACCTATGATTTGGGATGGGTGGATTGCTATTTTTGACTTTTTTAAGCTGGATTTCTTAGCCATTCATAGGCGAGTGTAGTCTGAAACCTATGATTTGGTATGCTTAGTTTGCTATTTCTTGCTTTTCTGAGATATGTTTTTTAGCCTTTCATAGGAGTATCTTGTCAACAAATTATGATTTGGGATGTTCAGTTTGCTATTAGGACTTTTCAGGGCTAAGATTCTTAGCCGTTCATAGGTGTGTGTTGTCAGAAACTTATGATTTGGGATGGTTAATTTGCTATTTCCGGCTTTTATTAGCTAAGGTTTCCTAGTATTTCGTAAGTGATTTCTCTCTGAAACTTATGATGTGAGATCTGCAATTTACTATTTAGGCAGTCCGACGAGAGATGTTTGAGCCATTTACTGGTGTGTTTTCTGAAACCCTGATTTGTGTCTGTATGAATAGCTATTTTTGACTAACATCAGCTGGCTCTCTTATCCGTTCATAGGTGTGTGTTGTCAGAAAATTCTTATGTGGGATGGTTAATTTGCTATTTTTGACTTTTCAGAGCAAGGATTCTTAGTCACTCATAGGTGTTTGTTGTCTGAAACCTATAGTTTCAGACAATAGTGGGATGAGTAGTTTGCTATTTCAGGCTTTTCTGAGCTAAGGTTTCTTAGTATTTCGTAGGTGTGTGCTGCCTGAAACTTATGATTTGAGGGGTGTAATTTATTATTTCCGACTTTTCATAACCAAATTTCTTAGTCATTGCTAGGTGTGTGGTGTCTGAAACCTATGATTTGGGATGTGTGGGTTGCTATTTTTGACTTTTCTGAGCTCGAATTCGTTGCCTTTCATAGGAGTTCTCGGTCAGAAAAATATGATGTCGGATGTGTAATGTGTTTTTTGAACTATTCGGGTCTAGGAATCATAGTTCCTTCTGTGTGTTTACTGTCGGAAGCCTATAGTTTGGAATTAGTAGTAGGCTATTTCAGCCTTTCTTGAAATCGAATTTTCAATATATAGTGTACGAATGTAGACTAAAACTTACGATCTGGGATATGTTAATTACTATTTTGGGCTTTTCTGATCCACATATTTTAGTCTTTCGTTGATTTGTGTTGTCTGAATCCTATGATTTTGGATGGGTGGATTGCTATTTTTGACTTTTCTGTGCTGGATTTCTTAGACTTTCTTAGGCGAGTGCTGTCTGAAACCTATGATTTGGGATGGTTAGTTTGCTATTTCTGGCTTTTCTGAGATAGATTTCTTATCCTTTCATAGGTGTGTCTTGTCAGAAAATTATGATTTGGGATGTTCAGTTTGCTATTAGGACTTTTCAGGGCTAGGATTCTTAGTCCATCATAGGTATTTGGTTTCCGAAGCCTATAGTTTGGAATGATAAGTGTTCGCTTTGTGGCTTTTCTTATATAGGTTTTGTAAATCTTCTCCAGTGTGTGTTGACTGTATCTCATATTTTGTGATTCTTCTTTTGCTCTGTCCGACTTTTTTTTGACATATAAACTATCCGTATAAAATTTTGGTTTGAATGAATACCTGTCTTTTATCGTGTATAACTTCTATTTTGGTAACGCTAGAGGTGGTGTTCTTTGTCTTTCTTAGGTGGGTGTTCTCAAAACAAACTAGTTTTTGATAGATGGTGTTCTATTTTTTCACTTTATTTTCTATAGTTCATCGCAAGTAGGAGGTGTGTATTTTATAAAACTAATGAGTTTTGTGGTTTAGTTTGATTTTTTGACTTTCAGTAGCTAGGTTTTTTAGTTTATCATAGGTGTTTGTTGTCTGAAACTTCTAGTTTGGGATGAATAGTTTGCTATTTCAGGCTTTTCTGAGCTAAGGTTTCCCAGTATTTCGTAGGTGAATGTTGTCTGAAACTTATGATTTGGGATATGTAAATTACTATTTCGGCTTTTCTCAGCTAGATGTCTTAGTCTTTCGTTGGTGTGTGTTGTCTGAAACCTATGATTTGGGATGGGTGGATTGCTATTTTTGACTTTTCTGAGCTGGATTTCTTAGCCTTTCATAGGTGTGTGTTGTCTGAAACCTATGATTTGGGATGGTTAATTTGCTATTTTTGACTTTTCTGAGCTAGGTTTCTTAGCCATTCATAGATGTGTGTTGTCAGAAAATTATGATTTGGGATGTGTAGTTTGCTATTTGGACTTTTCAGAGCTAGGATTCTTAGTCCATCATTGGTATTTGTTGTCTGAAACCTATAGTTTGGGATAAGTAGTTTGCTATTTCAGGCTTTTCTGAGCTAAGGTTTCTTAGTATTTCGTAGGTGTGTATTGTCTGAAACTTATAATTTGAGGTGTGTAATTTGCTATTTCTGACTTTTCATAGCCAGATTTCTAAGCCTTTCATAGGTGTGTGTTGTCTGAAACCTATTATTTGGGATGTGTGGGTTGCTATTTTTTGACTTTTCTGAGCTGGATTTCTTAGCCTTTCATAGGGTTGTGTTGACTGAAACCTATGATTTGTGATGAGTGGTTTCCTATTTTTGACTTTTCTGAGCTAGATTTCTTAGCCTTTCAAAGGTGTGAGCTGTCAGAAAATTATGATTTGGGAGGTGTAGTTTGCTTTTTGGACTTTTCAGAGCTAGGATTCTTAGTCCCTCATAGGTGTTTGTTGTCTGAAACCCACAGTTTGGGATGAGTAGTTGGCTATTTCAGGCTTTTCTGAGCTAAGGTTTCTTAGTATTTCGTAGGTGTGTGTTGTCTGAAACTTATGATTTGAGGTGTGTAATTTGCTATTTCCGACATGATCAATTCTATTTCTCCAAAATAATATAAAAAGATTCCACTTCAGTTCAGATTTTTCTCAAAGAGATGAAAAAATTTAAAATACTGTTCCAAATTTTTCAAAGAAGATAGAAAAGTTCAAGGTCTATTCTGAATTCAATCAAAGAAAAAAAGTCAATTCTAATTACTCCAGAGAAAATATAAACCTTCCACTTCAGTTCTAAGCTCACCAAGACAAAAAAAGTTAAAAGTTTAGTTCGAAATTTTCCATAGAATATAGAAAAAGTTATAGTATGATTTGTGATTATTTTCCATAAAGATGAGAAGTTTCACTTTAATTCTAAATTTTCGGAAATTCGGTACTGAATTTTCTTACAGAGATGAAATAATTTTAAATACTGTTCCAAATTATTCAAAGAAGAGTGAAAAGTTCAAGTTTTCTTTTGAATTTTACCAAAGAACACAATTAAATACTAATTTCTCTAGAGAAAATAAGAATCTTCCACTTCAGTTTCAATTTCACCAAGACATAAAAAATTTAAAGTTCAGTTCTAAATTTTTCCGTAGAAGATAGGAAAAGTTATGCTATGATTGTGATTATTTTCCTTGAAGATAAAAAATTTCACTTTAATTCTAAATTTTCTTAAATTCAATTCCGACCTTTCTCAAAGAGATGACAAAATTTAAAGTTCTGTTCCAAATATTTTCTCGGAAGAAGAAAAGTTCAACTTCGATTCTGAATTTTCTCAATGAAAATTAAATAAGTTATTTATCAAATCTATTTTCCCAAAAATAACATAAAAATTTCCACTTCAGTTCAGATTTTTTTCTCAAAGAGATGAAGAAATTTAAAATACTGTTCCAAATTGTTTATAGAAAATAGGAAAAGTTATGCTCTGATTGTGAATATTCAAGTTCTATTCTCAATTTTACCAAAGAACACAATTCAATTCTAATTTCCCCAATAAAAAATTTAAAGTTCAGTTCTAAATTTTTCCGTAGAAGATAGGAAAAGTTATATTATGATTGTGATTATTTTCCATGAAGATAAAAAGTTTCACTTTAATTATAAATTTTCTTAAATTCAATTCCGACCTTTCTCAAAGAGATGAAAAAATCTAAAGTTCTGATCCAAATATTTTCTCGGAAGAAGAAATGTTCAATTTCGATTCTGAATTGAATTTTCATAGGTTTCAGACAACACACACCTATGAAAGGCTAAGAAATCCAGCTGAGAAAAGTTAAAAATAGCAATCCACTCATCCCAAATCATAGGTTTCAGACAAGACACACCAACTAAAGACTAAGAAATCTAGCTTACAAAAGCCGAAATAGTAATTTACATATCCCAAATCATGAGTTTCAGACAATATTCACCTACGAAATACTAGGAAACCTTAGCTAATAAAAGCCGGAAATAGCAAATTAACCATCCCAAATCATAAGTTTCTGACAACACACACCTATGAACGGCTAAGAATCTTAGCTCTGAAAAGTCCTAATAGCAAACTACACATCCCAAATCATAAGTTTCAGACAACACACACCTATGAAAGGCTAAGAAATCTAGCTCAGAAAAGTCAAAACTAGCAAACCACTCATCCTAAACTATAGGTTTCAGTCAACACACACCTATGAGAGACTAACAATCCTAGCTCTGAAAAGTCCAACTAGCAAACTACACGTCCAAAATCATAATTTTCTGACGACACACACCTACGAAAGGCTAAGAAACCTAGCTAATAAAAGCCGGAAATAGCAAATTAACCATCCCAAATCATAAGTTTCTGACAACACACACCTATGAACGGCTAAGAATCCTAGCTCTGAAAAGTCCTAATAGCAAACTACACATCCCAAATCATAATTTTCTGACAACACACACCTATGAAAGGCTAAGAAATCTAGCTCAGAAAAGCCGGAAATAGCAAATTAACCATCCCAAATCATGTTTCAGACAACACACATCAACGAAAGACTAAGATATCTAGCTCAGAAAAGCCCGAAATAGTAATTTACATATCCCAAATCGTAAGTTTCAGACAACATTCACCTACGAAATACTAAGAAGCCTAGCTCATAAAAGCCTGAAATAGCCGACTATTCATCGCAAACTATAGGTTTCAGACAACAAACACCTTTGTGGGAATAAGAATCTTAGCTCTGAAAACTCCCAAAAGCAAACTACAAATTCCAAATCATAATTTTCTGACAACACACACCTGTGAATGGCCAAGAATCCTAGGTAAGAAAAGTCGAAAATAGCAGGCCAAACATCCCAAATCATAGGTTTCAGACACCACATACCTAACAATGATTAACAAATCTGGTTATGAAAAGTTGGAAATAACAAATTACACACCTCAAATCCTAAGTATCAGACAAAACACACCTACGAAATGCTAAGAAACCTTAGCTGAGAAAAGTCAAAATAGCAAACCAACCATCCCAAACCAAAGGTTTCAGACAACACAGACCTATGAAAGGCTAAGAAATCTAGCTCAGAAAAGTCAAAAATAGCAACCCACACATCCCAAATCATAGGTTTCAGACAACACACATCAACGAACGCCGGGGCCCGGGGAGGGCCTTTGAGGGTCTGGGGGGCCCTTGAGGGCGGGGTGGTCCTTTGGGAGCTTGGGGGACCATTGAGGACCGGGGGCTTCGTGGGGGTTGGGGTTAGGGGGATCGGAACCCTTGGGGGCTGGGGTAGAGGACCTCACGACACTGTTCAAATGGAAATTGTGTATTATAACGACCACAGAGTTTGACCCTCAAATCCTCTTCTAAAATCTCTTCAAAAATCATATTTTAAAATGTCTCTAACTGTTTCGCCGAAATAATTCCCTAAAATAATAATTTGTTCTGAAAAGATATAATAAAGCCTTAAAAAAGTATTATAATGGGGGCTCAGGAGCCTTTGGGGCGCCGGGGGCCCTTTGTGGGCCCAGAGAACCTTTGAGGCCTGGGGGCTTCCTTCGGGGTTGGGATGGGGGGTATCGGAACCCTTTGGGGTTGTGGTAGGGGACCTCACAACACTGTTCAAATGGAACTTGTGCATTATAACGACCACAGAGTTTCACCCTCAAATCCTCTTCTAAAATCATCTTTTAAATCATCTTTTAAAATATCTCTAACTGTTTCGCCGAAATAATTCCATTCACCCTCAAATCTTTTTTTAAAACCTCTTCTAAAATCATCTTTTAAAATGTCTCTAACTGTTTCGCCGAAATAATTCCATAAAATGTCTAAAACGGTTTCGCCCAAATAATCCCTAAACGTAATTTCAGCGTGTTCCTTTTGTTTTTGGCATCTCTGCGCTGACACATTTCAAATTATTAAGAAACCTGATTCCCGCGCTAAAACAATTCATCGCTAAGATCAAAACATTCACCCTTTCGTGAATCAATAATTCCCCTTAGAAACAACAAATTAATTCCCCATTTCTTGAATCAATAATTTCCCTTAGAAAAAAAAAATTAATTCCCCTTTCGTGACATATCAATCAATCTTGATATCACCTGTCAGACATTATTAAACTTTGCCCGGAAACAATTTGATTAATGACTGGTTTCCTATTCCTGGATCATAACATTTGCCTCGAGCTTACAACAACAAATACTGTTTCCTAGATCATAACATTCTCCCCTAGCGGGCACTTGGCCAAAAACATCCCTGGAGAAAGAGGTCATTGACTCTGTCCCTGTTAGACATAAATTATGTAAAAAAAAGTTGTAGGTGGCAGCAGGGGTGAGCAATGGGAGTAGAACCTCCCTCTCTACTCCCACCCCATGCAGAAATAGTCACAAAGTGTACAGTTTCTCAAAAATTATTTGAAACATTTGTTCTTGCTGCCGAAATTTATCATTACTAGTTGCCCTCATTGAATCAAAGATTCCAAGACTCTGATCAGATATCTTTAGAGGGAGGGGAGCTAAAAGACCAATGGGAGGACATCTAGTAATGTCATCCAACCACTTTTTAATATCTCCTCAACAAACTTTAAACTTGATACACTCAGCCGTTCTTGAGATGTTGCAGATACACCTTTTTGATAAAATGGATGCACATAGTATCTTTTGATTTAGTTTAACAGCCTCCTCAGCATTCCACGAAGTTTTACCATTTTGAAGAGGGGGGGGGAGATTATGACACTCATCTTTTTTTAAGTGAAGATGTAAACCGCTTGTTAAAAGTTTTTAAATAGAGATAGATCAGAGTCAGACTGTATCATAGGCGTCGGTACTACGTCTTCTCACGAATGTGTCGGCCCAGTGACGTCGTTTGGGTGGGGCAACTGCCCCCTCCATAATTTGTAGAGAAAAATTATTAAATAGCCCATGCCCCTCGACACTCCAGATGAGGACCCCTCTCACCCCCCACCAATAAAATTACTGGAGCTACGCCCCTGTGTCGGTCAAAGGAATATAGAGATTCTAAAGGATGTAGCTTTCATTCCGAACCAATACCATTTTTGTGGTGTTTCAGACTATTTTTCGAAATTCCATTTCACAAACATTTACCAATAAGATTAATCAAAAGTGTAGCTACCATTCTTGAATCAACTTCAAATGGCGATTCTTCGTCACTTTTTTTCGAAAAACGTTTTTAAAGTTTAGGTTACTATCGTCTAGAGTTCGTTCTTTACCAAGTTGCAGCAGATGTTAAAGCAATAATATCCCGAACCATAACAGTATTCTTCAAGGATGAAAGGGGGGAGGGTCAAAAGCCATGAACTTTACAAAGAAGTAGAAGAAGGCAAGGCTTCTTTGCTTCTTCTTTCTGGAAATCACCTTTTTCAAAACATATATTAAATAATTTATAGGCCTTAGAAGAATTATCCCATTAGTCAGGTAGGTAAACAAGGGATGGGGGTTTTGGGACCATGTTTCTGCCAAAACTTGAGATTTGCGAGAAGTCTCCAAGAGTTTATCAGATTTTTCATTTAAGTCACTTACTTTCCACATTTTTTTTAAGAAGTTACCCTTGCTGAAACACAAAATGGCACGGAGATGTATTTCTCTAGCCAAAATATATGGGTTCTCGGTACTTGTGTATTATACCGAACACACTGAGAAAGTTTGCTCTGTTTGATCTGATAAAAACCGGTTTTTCTGTCTGCAATTGGTTATAATTCGATTAGTCCTAGAGAGAAAAACAATGATGATTTTAATTACACATTTAGCATATAAGGGTGGTTAGGTATTTAATATACCTAACCACAAAGTCTTATATTTTGATCATAATTTGATATAGTTCATTATGATTAACCTAACTTCACTTCTTGAGTGTGTTCAGGATAATAAACAAGCACAAGGTTCTTTACAAGGTATAGTTCGCTTACCCCAGAATAGTTGACACATACCATGAGCTTATCAAAATCCCAGCCTTCCATTTCCAGAATATAGCTTACGCTATACCTTTTCAGATCCGATCCTAGGTTAGACCCCATCTGGGGTATGACACATGGGGTTTCGAGCATTTTGTCGTATATTCTTGTAAGCTAAATAAATTATCAAATATTGCTAAATAAATTTTATTACTAAATAATAGAGAAATTAAATGACCTTCCATAATTAAACTAATTAGGGACAATTAGGGACTAGTTTTAGTCAAAACTAGTCGAACACGTTTCACAAAATACAACAAACGTTATCTGAATAAAAAAGAAGGAACCTGCTTTTACAAAGTTCAATGTTCTGTGCATGGTAGGAGATCTTGAGTATTTTACGAGAGAATTTGGAAAATTTATGAAATTTCAACGATTTAGAAAATAAACAAGTTTTACGTGTCTAGCACGTCCAAAAATGTCAGGGATGCGAGAACCAGTACAGACCAAAGAAAGATGCAAGCATCGATGGACAGGGTATTAACAAATTTTCAAATTTCAACAAAATGTTCATTTATTGACAAAACTATTTTCAATTTATTAATTAATTAATAATTTATTTTTTTTATGATTTAAACTATTTAATTACTATGAACTATTTTAATTTGATTATTTTGATTATATATTATTATTTAATTATTTTGTTTTTTTCATTACTTTTTATTTTATTAATTAAAGACCAGTATCAGCCAAAGAAAAAGCAAGCATGGAAGGAAATGATAAAATAAAACTTGACTAATCGTCTAAAATACAAACTGATGTATTGTAAAAATAAGAACATGGAACATTAAAAAGACAGAAGCTCTTATCATGAAAATACCCAAATTACATTTTGATGAGGATCGACACCTGAGAGGGTGGGAGAAGGGCAGTGATGGTTCTGGCTTCCCTTGGACTCGGGGTGAGATCTTGATGAGCCCCCTGTCTCCAACAAAATTTTCATCTATTAACAAAATTAGTTTCAATTTATTGATTGATTAATAGTCTATTATTTAATTATTTTAAATTAATTATCATTTAATCATTCTGTTTTTTAATTTCTTTTTATGTTATTAGTTATTTGATTTATTAATTGCGCCATCAACTTTATTTTAAGAAAACAAAATCTCAAAAGTTAGAAAATGACTAGATTATTACTAAAGTTATTTACTAGAAATGTTGCACCCCTAAAATTTCTGCACCCTGGGCAATTATCCTCACTATCCCTATCCTAAAACTACCTCTGGAGGGGAGGGGGAGGCACTACCTCGATATTGACCAAAAATACTTTCCTGCTAACACGAAATGAAGTTTTAGCTTATGATAAAAAAAAAAAAATCTAAAGAAGGGGGATTTAGGAGTAGAATTTCGGTTTTCCAAGAGATTCATCAATACACTGCGAATTTCCCCCATAAAATAATGGCTGCAGCGGTAGCTGTAACCAAGCAAAGAGCGAACCACCGTCCACAGCAACCAAGAGTTTAAATACCAATTTATAAAAAAAATTCCAACGATGTGGGCACAATGTGTTGTTTTTTGGTTCTCCGTATCCGGGCACTTCGTATCGAAGGAGTCGTCGTAGGAATTTTAAGTTTGCACTTTATTGAAAAAAATATAAATGTTTTTACTTTTATAACTTTAATAAATCAAATAATTTTAATATTTTGATTACTAAATATCAGTATATGTATGTTAAACTGACAATGCACATTCATTTGTATTTTTTCAGTAAAGTGCAAATTTTGTCTGGCCTTGGGAAGGCATAGGGGTCTTGCGCCCAACTTATGTTAATTTCTGCTTGTTTTGAGTTTGATTCGGTTATTTATTTTAATTTATGTTCCTTTTGGGTTTCTTTTATTAATCGATGCTCATTTGTGGTAGTTTCGAGCTTGGTAGATTATTTGATTTCATTTTTTCTCATTTTTGTTTAATGGAGTTCTTTACTTTTCTTTGAAAAACTTATTTTGTGAAAAAAGTTTTTTTTAATTAATCTACGGTAAAGTCGTAAACTTAAAGTTTACAATTCCCGAAGTAGTATACTCCCCCTCCCGGACCCCTTAATAGGTTTCATAAATCATCTAGTTCTAGGCTAGTTCTAGTGACTAGGTTAGTGGCGTAAATTCAAAAACATTTAGGGGGAGGAGCAAGATTTATTTTCCAATAATAAGCAGGCGGTTCAGATTTGTTGTTTGTTTTTTATTTCTTTCAATGACATTACCAAAAACGGTATCTTTAAATTAGGATATTCCAAAAACCAGATTTTTTAAATTTGGTGGGGCCTAGGAGAGAGGTGCAGCACTCTCCCATTGACGCCACTGAAACTATAAGGCTACTGCAACATCACGAAAAAAAAACAGTTCGGACAAAACACGGACAAACATTTTAGGAGGGGGGAGGCTCTAAGCCCCTATCCTCCCTCCTGGATACGGCCTTGCAGCTGGAGATAAAACTTATGTAGGTACTCAGTTTAGGGATTTATTTACTGCTTATCTAGGGATTATTTTTCTTGGGATATTGGCAACCCTGCGTGGCCTGGAAGCAGAATTGGCGTATTAGGTACTTCTAAGATGATGTTTAAAGGCTCAATTGAAACCTCTTGACCATATCTACGTGCTTTTCTTTATTTATATTGGAAGAGCTAAAAAACGGCGGATAGAGTGATAACAGAACTTCAAGTCCTTGGCTACATTGTTACTGTACACTGTATTTCTAGCACGTAACAAACGAGGGATTGGGAACAGCAAAAAGTATAAAACAAACACTATTAAGTGCGTGAGTTGAGGACGTAATAACTCAGCTTCGAATCATGGTTGAGACAATTTTTTTTAATAGTTTTTACTTTTTTGTGCCTCACTAGCAGTGAAGGAAAAAAAGTCACTCCAGTGTTTCCATACAAAAAGGTGATTTTGCTTGTTCTTCAAGGTGAGGGATTGTAAATACCCTGTTCAGGGTTTTCGACCATGTTGATTCCAATGGTACAATTATCATTTATATTGACCAATTCCCGAAAAATGATAAGGTTCAAGAAGCAAAATAATGAAAGTATATTTCCTTATATGAACCACAAAATTCTTTGCAGTATTGCGGCTGAAAATTTGCAATAATGATAAAACGATTTTCAGTGAACTATATTAACTACATATCTTAAATTCTTTTGATACCCTTCAGATTTCTAAAATCTGTATATATTTAATATAAAAAAATATTTCATGAGCAATTGCAATTTTTGAATAAACAAATGAGTGAATTTTGTTTTTCAGTAAAACAGACATTTCGTCATTAGTGGAGTATCATATAAAAAGCAAAATAAATAAAAAAACGTACAAAGCAAAAATAGTATCTATCGAAAAATATCTGTAGTTCAATTCCCACAGAATTCTTATATTTACAACTCCTCATATCTTATATCATAAATTTTTATTATATAAATTATATCATAAATTTTCATCTACAATTTTTCTAAAATGCCAAGGGTTATATACCCCATGAACCCTTTACGTGATTAAATAAAAACAAGATTTTTCAACTAAAAGTAACGGCAACATTAAAAATTAAAACGAACATGAATTATTCTGTATATGAGAAGTCGGCGGCTTCCGAAGCCCTCACTCTTAACCCTAAAGTCTTGAAGTTATTTAAAAATACTTCTCATTCCAAATCAACAACCCTTGTCTTTAAGAAGTCTTTCTAAAGTCAAACTTTTGCATCTATTTTGCATAAAATTTTCACTTTCCCATCTGGCTAAATAGTGTTTTAAGTGAAAAAAAAGCTTGCTGTTTACCTTGAAGAAAGTGTCCTATTATGCATATTTATATTAATTATGGACATTTAGAATTTACGGAGTGGAAGTTATAATAAAATGTAATAGAAATAGCAAATTTAGGTACCTTTCAACCCTCTCAAGACTGAGCAATAAGAAAAGAGGCCATATAATAAATTCTTCAAAAAAAAATATTTTACCGTAAATCTGTTTAAAGTTAGAGACTACTCTAACGTCTCCGACCCAATTCTCCAACAAAACTAAAGGCACGGTTGGTCAGATTACATTATTGCAAATGAAAATTTATCATTTCTTTTGTTAAATATTCTTGGTAATTTTTAGGTAATACAATGTTTAAAACAGCATATTTTTACTTGCTTAATACACAACGTCAACGTCATAACGCTGAAAAGGTAGACAAAATACACTGGAGCAGGGGGTAAAAAAATACATCGTAATGACACTCATTGACAATGAAATCATACCAATGACATCATAATCTCAAGCCGGTGACTAATTCACTCCGAAGCCCCCTCCGAGGATTTGTACAATTTAAACTTTATTTAAACTTATTATGTAGAACAAAATACCCTCTTAAACTTAATTTAAACTTAATATTCAATGGAACAAAATACCCTCCAGTGTTGAGCTAGCCACAAGTTTCTGCACGCTGTACAACAATGTAACAAAACTTGATAATATAATTTAATCTTTCAACTTTTAACAAATTTGCTTTAATTACCCTGTTTTATTCTTCTATCTTTTTTTAGTGTCTCTTTAATTTTTCTTTGGGTCCTTAACAAGTTCCCTTGTAGAATCTTAACAAGTTCCCTTGTATTTAGTAAGAACGACGTTAAAACTTAAAACGAACAGAAATTATTCTGTATATGAAAGGGGCTGTCCCCTCCTCAACGCCTCGGTCTTTACGCTAAAGTTTTTTATTGTTAAAAAAATAGAGTTGTGAGAAAGTCAAACTTTAGCGTAAAGAGCGAAGCGTTGAGGGAGGGGACAGCCACTTTCATATACGTAATACTGTATGTACGTTTTAAGTGTTAAGTTCGCTCATTACATTCAATTAAAAAAAACTTGTTTTTTTTTTATTTAATTTTTGAACGTTTTTGGACTGACGCAGGTCATTATTTTTGCTCATCGTAAATAAATAATTAAAACAAAATTTTAATATTAATTTTACTTTTATTTGGTTTAATGGCTTTCTCGAAACTTGTCTAATTTTATTTACGAACGTTTTCATTAGTAATAAATATACGTAACTTACGAATTAACTTACGTAGCGAGCTTCTATATTCATAGATTAGTAATAAGTATATTAGGAAGTTCGCCCCCTAGTCAATACCTTGCTCTTTAAGCTAAAGTTTGAGTTTTGTTCCAATTATTTAAAAATGACCCCTTAATCACAAAGGCCGTTAATTAGAAAAAATGCTCCTACGAAAGCACTTAAAAAATCTTGGATTTCAAGAGCAAGGTATTGACTAGGGGGTGAACCCAATCACATACCTAACATTTTCTGCTTGTTTTAAGTTTTGAGGTTGCTCCTTACTTTCAGTCGAAAAACTTTTTTTTTATTTAATTTCTGATCTTTTCTTTAAATACTGCTGGGAAATCCTTCACCCCCTTCATAGCAATGTCCCTTCCCCCATGAAAACTTTCTTCATGGAAAGATCCTCTCATATAACCCCCGACCCCCCCCCCCCACCTACCAGAAAAAAATCCCCCCTGAAATCGTCTGTATACTTCCCAATAACCAATACTGTATGTTAACATTGGGTGAAGTTCCTAACTTTCAGCCCTCCCCCCGGGGACTTCGGGGGATTAAGTCATCCTAAAAGACATAGGCCTAGTTATCATATTTTCGACCATGCTGAACACAATGGCTATCTCAAAATTTTGATCGGGTGACTTTGGGAAAAAAATTAGCGTGGGAGGGGGCCTAGTTGCCCTCCATTTTTTTGGTCACTTAAAAGGGGAACTGGAACTTTTAATTTACGTTCCGATGAGCCCTCCCACGATATTCTAGGACCACTGGGTCGATACGATCACCCCTAGAAAAAAAACAACAAAAAAACAAAAACAAAACAAATAAACACGCATCCGTGATCTTTCTTCTGGCAAAAAATGCAAAATTCCACATTTTTATAAATAGGTGCTTGAAACCTCTACACTAGGATTCTCTGATACGCTGAATATGATGGTGTAATTTTCATTAAGGTTCTATAGCTTTTAGGGGGCCTTTCCCCCTTTTTTCTAAAATCAGCCAAATTTTCTCAGGCGCGTAACTTTTGATGGGTAAGACTAAACTTGATGAAAATTATATATTTGAAATCAGAATTAAAATCTGATTCTTTTAATGTATCTATTGGTACCAAAATTCCGTTTTTTAGAATTTTGGTTACCATTGAGCCGGGTCGCTCCTTACTTACAGTTCGTTACCACGAACTGTTTGATTGATGTTTGTGTTATGTTTTATTCGAGTAAACTGAATTGAATTGAATAACTACCATTATCAAAAACGGGGTAAAGCATAGCATATATTAAAAACCTAGCCTAACCTAGGTACCTTGGCCCCCCCCCCCCCCAAAAAAACAGTTCAAATATTGTAAACCCAATGTCAAACCACGCTTTGTAATCCATTTCTCTATCAAAAGAAACCCGCATCTTCCCTATATAATATAGCGCGTGTTCCAGATAGTACATAAGTACCATTTTTTTGTGTAACTGAAAAAAAAAATTGACGTAAAATTTTGTCTCTGCCAAACCAAACTTTGTTTTCCATTATAAAGCACTTTATGCAAACAACTCTTAATTTCCAGTTAAATCTACCCTAATCAAAGCCATTATAAATTCTGCGACTTCTAAATGTTTTTTATCCTTCTTAACGTTTTTAACTTTTAACGGTTTGACTAGAAACTAAAAAAAAGCAGTTAGAAAACTGCTTGACTGCTATCCTAATATTACGTTTCCATTTTGCATTTTATAGACACAACTTAAAGGCAACCCGAAGCTTGCCTGGAATATTTTTTCGCCCTTCAGGATACATCATAATTTTTGCAAATACAATGGCGAAAGTAGTGAAAACCAAGTCATTAACAAGTTAGACGTTTTTGGCTAAAAAAGAAATAATAATACAAAAATTACGAGAGAAGAAAGAATAAACACTAAAAAAACAGATATTTGCTAATAATTGCTTTTTTGTAGTTTCATTTATAATTTTTTTTTACGTTTCACTTATAATTTTGTCATATATTTTACTGCATCCTTAAGGTTTCAATATTTCAACGTAAGAGAAATTCCACTATAATTCCATAGCTGAGATTCGCCTTTATCGACATGCTAAATTAAGTTTTTGAAACTTAGTTAAGAATTAAGTTATTAATCAAGAATCATTTCTTAATTAATATATTAATTGAGAAATATATTAATTAATATATTATTAAAATATTCAATCTTAATTAAGAATTAAGATTGAAAGCTTCGTTAAAATATTAGAAAGATACGGAACGAAAATTTTCTATTCTTTAAGTACGTTTAGATGATTTTGATGGATAGTTATTATTAATAATCATATTTCTGAGTCTGTAAATGAAATAATATCAATATCTTGTCCTCTTCGGTTCAAGTTGCTGCTGTGTCGCGAATTCATGTGCTCTAAAGGAACATAAACCTGAAGGTACCAAGGACATCAACGTTGGTAAGTTGAACGCCTAAACTGGGCAGTTCTCACCAACTTATAATCCCAAACCAACCATATGTTTGAGTGGCACATAACAATGGTAAATTGTTATTTACCATTGTTACCATTTACCATTGTTATTACAATTTCCGAAAATTAGGTAGCTTTCATCAGATTTTAAATCTGAGCTACGTGTAGGGTTACTTGGTAAGTATACCCCCGGAATAGATTGGGAGTGATGGAATTAAATTTGACAGTAATCGTTTATTGTTTTTACTTCGGGATCATGATATTATGTTGGTTTATTGTGTACGCATTTTCTATGCAAGTTTTTTTTTCCGGTACACGGTTTCACCCTTCGGTTTTTTTTTTATTCTATTTTTTTTTTTTTTTAGTGGCACACTCTCGCAAGCGATGCTTTTGGTGTGCTACCGATTGATTTGTATTCGCTTTTTTTGGATAATAAATTACTATTACTACTACTACTACAATCAGCTAAAACTTTTCACGTCCCACCACGGATCCGGACGCCGTATAGCCGAATGTCCTTTCACTGGTAGTACCAGGACGCTGTAAAACATTTAACGAAAGGCCCACGTTTAACTAAGCCTAAAAAAAAAATTCTTAATTAGCTATATACAAAATAGAACCGTTTTCCACTTTCTTTTTCGTTTAAATTATGATAAATTTCTTTCTTTTGAAAAGGCTCCTATAACTCACCTAACAGCTAAAAAAAAAAAATTAATAAAAACACAAAAAAATAAAATATGCAGTACAAAGCTAAGTTATTGTAAGTCAGAACCCAAATAAGCGTACAAAAAACTTGCAACAAGCTGAAGAAAAATGGAGCAGAATAATTAGGATTGTGCAAAAACAAAAGATAATATCAAATTATTGCAAAGTTGGAGGAAGAACATAAGGGTAACATCGATTAGGGTGGACTTGAGAAGCCTTCTGATTACTCTATCGGACTGCTAATACATAACGGTTACAAGGGGGAAGAACACGAACAAGCAACTCCAGCAATTCGAGAAATTCCATTTGCAAAAATTCCAGCAAATTTCAATGCATCAATATTTTTTTAATTAGCCTAACTTAATTAATGCATTTAATTTGCAATTTAGCTCTCGTTGATTTGATGGAATTATACTGTACGCTGAATTTCTAGCACGTAATAAACGAGTGATTGGGAACAGCAAAATGTATAAAACAAACACTATTATGTGCATGAGTTCAGAGTTGAGGCCGTAATAACACACTTCGAATCCTGGTTAAGGCAATTTTTTTTATTAAGTTTTACTTATCGACCACTGGTCGATTTCCCTGATGGTAGAGGAAATCCCCTATGTTTTCAATTTCAAGTTTTAAATCTTGCCAATAACAGCACAGCGCACAAACTAACGTTGTCTTGTAACCACCGAACCGACTGACACGTCAACAAGCTCTTATTAAATGACGTTTGTGATAGACAATTGCAGCGTGAGTACGGGAGGTAGTGTAAGTAAAACTGACGGGGATGTACAGAGCGCTAGATGCACACGCGGCTGAGAACGCGCCGCGTACAAAATCTTAAAACACTGCTAAATGGAGCCATGACAGAGTAGCTGTCCCATGACAGCCGCATGGGAGCAAAAGGTCTAAAGGTTTTGTTTTTTGTTAAACTCAGGAAGCAAACTTGCTGCCACACAACATAATTTTCATCGTTTACTTACACGAAAAGAAAAAGGTCAGCAATCAGATTTTCATTTTTTTTTTTTTTTTCTATTCTCTTTATATTCTATTCTCTTTATTCTATTCTATTCTATTCTCTATATTCTATTCTCTCTTATTATTCTATTCTCTTTATATTCACTTTATATTCTCTATTTTATAAAGTGAAATGTTTGGACATTACAAAAGCCAAAGACGATTTTTTCATAGAGCAAATTTTAGGCAATTTCACTGCCTCCCTCGTCTCTGATTATAAGCATATTAATAGATCAGAAAAAGAAAAAAAAAATGAAACTGTTACTTGCAAAAAATAGCGGTTAAAATAGTTTACACATATTAGATACGGAGCTTATTAAATCAGTAAAAATAATTTACCCTGTATCAACTGATTCAAAAATCCAAGTTGGCCGTATGTCCTTCCGAAGGTAGACCTTAGGTCTGTTATCATTAGGTTTGGGTATCCAAGAGAAAGCATAAGGGCCGGCCAAAGGAGACTGTGTCAACAGACGAAGAGAAAGAAGCGGTCCTTTGTTCACTCTAACCGATAGTACCCATTTGGGTAGTATGGGGGACCAATAGGAAGCGGTGCTGCCGTAGCTCGTGTGAAAGTATCTGTTGAGAAATTATTACGACCTAAGCTTCGTAAAGGGGGAATATTAATACTAAAAAGTAAAAGGTAATAAGAGAAATGGTAAATAAGAATAGTAAATATAAACTTTGTGAGTATTTTTTGTTTCACAGCAATGTGATAAGAGTTCCGTATTTCGGATTCCGTATTTCATATTTCGGATTCATTCCGATTTCGGAATGTAGATTTTACATAGATATCAGGAAGTCTATATAGATTTTTGTAGCCATAGCTATAGCCTCACTGAATTAATACAGACTCGATTTAAACAAAAAAAATAATTTGAATTAATAGGGTGGACCAAAGAGTATAGTCAATTTATAAGAATGGACATTGGCGGTACTGTCAAAAAAAATTACTGACGACATCTAGCAGTAGGCATTCCTTAACATCATGCTCAACTTTATATTATTCAACAGTAAAGAAAAGTTATAGTTAGCTTAGTTAAAAAAATGGACAAAAATTAATCCATGAAGCACAAGCCCCCTCCCCTAGGAAAATTAACTGAGATTTTGACGATTTTTCTATAATTTATATATATTCTGAATTAGACTTTCATCAACGTTGCCACGTTGAACCATTTTGTGGGTATGAATAAAAGTATCGATAACTTATAAGAGTGGGAACGGGCCTTATTATCTACAAAAAAAAAAAAAAAAAAAAAAAAACTATCAACACCACATAGCGTTTGAATTTTTTTTTCCAGTGAAATAATAAGAATTATTTAATTAGTGTAATTGGTAAAACTAACGTATAATTAAGTGACTTATTTCAGTTCGTGACCAAAAACCGATCGACCAGCTTGGAAAAATGCCAAGTGTCGCCAAACACTAGATAGATGGCGTTGATAGTTTTTTTTTTCGAAACTAGCGTCAGTTCCCACCCTTATAAGTTACCTATACTCTTTGAGTATTACATCAAAAGCAATGTCTACATTGTTTGCTTGTGAAAGCATTTTCGATAATAAAACTACCTTATTATCAATTACGAGTTTACCAGGTTACCAATTACCAACAAAGATTATTTATCTGACAACAGCTTACCAATTGGATTCACGTGACCCCAGTAGGATTCAGGTTGAGGATGCACTTCAGGGTCACCATAAACTTCCGATGTACTCGCAATCAGAATTCTTGCACCAACTCGCCTGGCTAGACCAAGCATATTAATAGTACCAACGGTATTAGTTTTAATTGTTTTGACTGGATTATACATATAATGTGGAGGACTGGCAGGACTAGCCAAATGATAAATTTCATCAACTTCAATCAACAATGGATTAACAATGTCATGATGAATGAGCTCAAAATTAGGATGACCAATCCAATTTTCAACGTTACGCTTTCGTCCAGTGAAAAAATTGTCGGCAATAATGACTTCATGGCCTTCTTCCATAAGACGATCAGTCAAATGAGATCCAACAAATCCTGCACCACCCGTAATCTGTAAAAATAAAAAATTCACAAATAAACACCAATGTAAACCTCTTTGGAAATGTTTGGAGGTTCGGTGGTTTTCGGGTCCGGTAAGTTTAGCTGTAATTATTTTTTTTTTTTGGGGGGGGCGGGGGGGTATTGATTTATTAGGAGATTTTTCTCCCGTACAAGTTTGCTTCAGGGAATCGAAGACGTATAATTTATTTTTAAATAAACCCAGTGTTACTTACTTCGTTTATATGCCTTTTATATTGGCTAATGTAACGGTTTACGTAATTTCTCAAAGATAGTCAATAGCATTAACGTCGGTATATGGTTTTTATTTAATAACGTAACAATACACATACAGTGAAGACAAGGCCGTACCCAGGATTTTTTTTTTCGGAGGGGGTTATACTCAAAGATTTTTTTTCGGCGGGGGGGGATACACAAAAAACCACAAAAAAACGCATAAAAAATTGGTTTATATCAATTTGTTTTACTTTTTTACGAGTCAAAAAAACATTTCGGTGGGGGTAAACCCCCCCCTCGCCCCCCCCCCCCTCTGGGTACGCCCTTGAGTGAAGATAAGGTAGCAGACAGACATACAACTAGGACGAAAGTCAGAGATGGACTAACTCTAACAGTATACATTTTGCCTGAATTCTCTTGGAACAAAAGTTCCAGCTATTGGCTATTCACTGGCCTGGGAATAAAACGTTCACACGATAAGCTGTGGTCCAACCGGAAAGACCCCGAAGAGAAGCTATCGTTGACATAAAAATAGCCAACTCTGTTAGAAACGAGAAACCAGGAAAAGGCTTCTCGAATTTATATTCCAAATACTTTATACCCATAATGACTTAGTATTTGTAATGGTTTGAACTTTTTCAGATCAAGCAGCTGCTTTAACAGGGTTAGAGAATGTGTTTTCTATTGTGTCTGTATGTGCCATAACTTTTGGAACTGTAAAGTGAAAATTAAATCTTATTGTTTAAATTGATTAAGTGGAAAGTTACGCAACCTTGAATTAAAAAAAAAGAAAAATCGGGATTTTACTTATTAATAAAAAGACCTCCAAAGTTATGCAGTTGTTGGTAGTAGCAGACACCAAATTTAAAAAATAGAAACGTGGGTAAAAAAAACAGCAAAATTTAGTTTTCCTCAGGGTACTTACATGTTAGCCAGACAACACGCGAGAATTGAAGTTTGGTTAATGCTAATGAAATAAAACAAAATATGATGAAATTATAATAGTTTAGAAACAAATTTAGGATATAAATTTGCACATTAGGGGGGGGGGGGGGTAAAGCATAGCATAAATTAAATACGTAACCTAACATAACCTAGGCACCTTTTTTGCCTCTAAACCCCAAAAAACTAAAGTTTAAATATTATTCCCGGAGTGAGAAACCCCTGTTTCAAAGGAATTATCTCTTCAAATAAGCTCCCTGACTAGTTTTTTGCATCACAAACTCTCGCGTGTTGTCTGGCTAACACATAAGCACCTTCCTTTGAAGGTTTAGTTGTCTTTGGGAAACAACATATTTTTAATTTTTGAATTTTCAAGGACGGAAACCATTGTCAAATTTAACTAGTTGTTTCTGATTATCTATTTTCACATATTTCATTTATTTAAAAAAATTAAAATACTGCGACAAATAAACACACACAACGACTTATTATTTCTAATGGTTTGAGCTAGGATTATCAGGTGGACACAATTTCTGTCAAAACGACATTTAATAAAATGCTTATTCTGCACAGACTCAAGGCAAGTTTTTCCTGAATAGTCTGTGAAAATTGTGAAAAAAAAGGGGTAAACCTCAAACCAATTGCTATACAAATGATCCTATCACTAACCGACCAAAAAATATATGCTGATTTCAAATCCAAAAATTTTGACACTCTAGCACTTTCAAAAATTTGAGTTTTTTTAGGTTGAATTTGAGGTTGAGGCAAAAATTGTTGATTGAATAAATACCAGCAAATGTGTTTAGACATGTTATTTCTATGCTCTTTTTTTTATGATGAACATAGAATGATAAGACGAGTCCAACTTACTTAATTATTGACGAAAGGACGAAACACGAAGTAAATCTTAAAAAAACAGGTTTATTCCCTGTAGGACAAAAAACGAAGTAAATCTTAAAACAGGTTTATTCCCAGTAGGTGTCCCAGCAGGACAAGACACGAAGTAAATCTTAAAAACAGGTTTATTCCCAGTAGGTGTCCCAGTAGGACAAAACACGAAGTAAATCTTAAAAACAGGTTTATTCCCAGTAGGAGCAGGCGTCCCAGTAGGACAAAACACGAAGTAAATCTTAAAAACATGTTTATTCCCAGTAGGACAAAACACGAAGACGAATGAAAAAAAAAACGAATGGGTTTGAAGGAATCCTTCAAACCCATTATTCTGTGAAAAAAAATCTGAAAATTTTGAGAAAAAATCGTGAATTTCGGGGAGGGGGGGGAGGCCCCCCTGGTGACCGAATCGACCCAATCGTCCTAGAATATTGGGATAGGGCTCATTCAAATGGAAATTGAGAGTTCTAGGGCCATTTTTAAGTGATGAAAAGGATTAGAGGGCAACTAGGCCCCCCCACGCCTCTTTTTTCTCAAAATCGTCCCATCAAAATTTAGAGAGAGCCAATTTCTTCAACATAGTTGAAAGGCCGAATAACTATGCCTTTGCAAATACCCCCCCCCCCCCCACAACCTTAGGGGAAAGGTATTTAAGTTATTAAATTTGCCCACTGTACGTATAATATTTGTAATAGGGAAGTACGCCTACATTTTTCCGGCGGGGAGGGGGGGGGGGAGGAAACAAATTTTTGGTTATGGGAATTTTCCACGGGGAAAATTTTCTGTGGTTAGGGAAGTTTCCAGGGGGTGAATTTTTCATGCGAAATTTTACACTGGGGGAATTAGCCAGAATTCCTATAGGAAATTCTTCCAAGTCTTACTTTCTCTTTGCCGACTCAATTTTACGAGTGGAGATGTTAAGGGTAACTGTCCGGGGTAAATTTTCACCCGGATTGAATTGTCTAGAGGGTATATCCACGGGGAAGAGGGATTTTTCCGTGGAGGTAGGCCCTAGAGCCAGATTTCCTGGCATTATTTAAAAACAATCAGAAATTATGTTAAAAATCAAGTTTTTTCAACTTAAAGTAAGGAACAACATTAAAACTTAAAACGATCAGAAATTCTTGCGTATATGCGTGGGTCATCCCCTGCTCAACACCTCGCTCTTTACTCTAAAGTTTGAATTTTGTCCCAATTCTTTAAGAACGACTCCTGAAACACAAGGTTCATTTAATTAGAATAACGAAAAGCTTTTTTAACAGTACTAAATAATTTTAGCATGAAGAGGAAGGTGTTGAGGAGGTGGTAAGCCCCCTCATATACTTAATAATTTCTAATCGTTTTAAGTTTTGATGTTGCTCCTTACTTTCAGTTGAAAATTTTTTTTTTTAAATTTAACACTAAGAGAACCTCATTCATGTTAATTCTTCAACTTTTTTTCTAACTTATAACTTTTTTCTTCTTTGTTGATGACTTCTAACTTTTTTTTATTGTTGATGAATGATGAGAACTTACTACAGTAGCATGTTCTTGGATCCGGTTAAATTGGTTAGAGGAAGATTACCAAATGTTGAATTATTTGGCAATCCATATGAGACTAAAAGAAATGCATCTCAGCAAAAAAAAAAAAAAAAAGAAAAATAAAAAAAAATAATAAAAAAGCATCTCAAAATGAGGTAAGAAGAGATCAGGAAGAAAGATTTAAAGAAAATTAGAACTCCACGGGAAGGGATAAAGAGTGTAGATTTGGATAAATTGAGAAGGAGGAGGAGCGTGGGAGGAGGAGTTGCTGTAGTAAGCGCATAAATTGCCCGTTAATGAATCCCAAAAACCTAGTACTTGTGCTCACAAAAAAATGAAGAAAGGCTGGCATTGTCAGTGAAAAACAGTGTCAGCGGCGGATCCAGGGGGGGGCGGGGGCCGGGGCCCCCCCCAAGATTTTCTGGCACCCTCTCATCCATCGTGCAAACGACCCTTTTTTGTGAATGGTTCAACTAAGGCCGACGCTAAAAAAAAAAAAATCGGATACACCGTCATTTTTTACTTTATTTTTATAACATTATCTAAAGTTAAAATCCGACACTGCACGACTCATGATTATTGGGTTTATTTTTGGGACGTGCTAAACGAGCAAAACATTTTGTGAATGCTTACGAGAAACGCATGTCTTTGGGGAGTTGCGTGGGTGGTTAGATCCAACCGGCGGGAGGCTAGGCGCGAGCGACCCTGCCACTGCCTTCGGAGTATTTTTGCTCCGTGTGTTAGACCAGTTAGACGGAAACGCATTTAAAATGGATCGGAAAAAAAATCAGGGCATGAATATAGAACAGAGAAGAAACAAAGAATGATGGCGGAAAGCCATAAAGGATCGAGGGACATCTCTGATTATTTTGCCAAGAAAGATCAGATTAAAGGTAAGCTTTTAAAGATAGAACAATAAGGAAGGAGTGTCGTTTAAAGTGGGTATCAACACATCTAATTTATAGCTTTAGCCCAATGTCGGATAGCTTTACTGATAAGGCTCATTAGTCAAGCTTCATAGCGTACCAGCTGCTTTTGTTGTTATATATTTCATACGGTCCCTCTTGTACAGTGTTCTTCGTATGCAATTTGTCCGAAGCGTTTGACCTGATTTTTACCAGCCCACTCGTCTCGCCTGACGGTTATGATATTGGCTTAAAGCAGTATTTTTACCGACACACTGTGTCAGCTCTGAAATTATCTTTCAAATTCTTGCAGTTAAAGCTCTCTCTTTAGCCTTGTAAACTTCGGTGATAATTGTTTCGGGTTTCAGCTCTTGAAAAATATTTGTTAGCATATGTCAGGGATCGTTTCTTGGGGTTGCAAATTAAATTAGTGATGTTTAGGGTGGTATTTTATTTTAAAGTCCGGGTTTCCTAGAAATAGTTTTGGGGTATGAAAGTTCAAGATTGTTGGGGGAGTTTAAAGTTAATGTTGCTGATTCAGTTTATTTTCAAATTTAGTTCCAATTCTGCCTTCACCATGTTGAGAGTTAAATCTACTAAAGCAAGCCATTATACAAAGTGTATATACGTTTACAATAAATGCCTTGTGCAAACTTTAAAAGAGAAACTTTTTTTGTCAGATGTTGAGACGACGGCAACTTCTGATGCCCACTCTGAGTCGACGGTCGGAATGCACAAAAACGCATTCAGCCAGGAGAACGAACTGTCACCAACAACTCCGTCCACTTCACAGACGGCCTTCATAACAAACTTCGGCGAAACGACACACACTGATCAGCTGACTGAAGGATCAAGAAGCAGTACTCAAACCTTGGTGGTACATAGCCCAACACTGATTTCACAGTCCCCGCACCCGCAGCAGAATCAAAGCGCTATTTTTTCGCCTGAAACTGACTTCACGCCGTCGAATGACTTTGGTATTGCAGTAGCGCTGAAAGAGCGAAATCAGGTGTCTTCTGGCGAAATTATGTTTTTTATGAACGAAAGGTGGAAGCCGAAGAACCAATCTGATCTTCCAGTCTCGACACAAAAGAGAAAAGGTGGCGAAGTCAAGCGTCGCTTGAATACCGAAAATCTTGCCCGGTATCCTTGGCTCGCAGTGAGTCTTCATCCAGAACACGAAGGCCTTTGGTGCAGTGTTTGTGTTTTGATGAGGACCAACGAAAGTGGAGGAGGATGGTCGACTTTATCTGGAGGCGGCGGAGGGCAAAAAATGGAAAAGTTGGTCTTGAAACCGCTAAAAGACTATTCGAAACTTACCGGGAAAGATGGTGCGCTGACAAACCATGCTGAAGCACAGTTTCACAAACACTGCCAGGAAAAAGCTGCCGCGCTGCTAACAACGTTTCAGCGCGGTAGTCCAGATCAAGATATCAGGAATGCTCTGGACTGTGAAAGGGTCAAGCAAATACAGCAGAACCGTGCACTCTTGAGAAGCGTTGTTGAAACTGTCAAGCTTTGCGGGGCACAGAATATCCCCCTTCGTGGCCACCGTGATGATGGCAAACTTGATATCCAAGACTCTGATGTCATTACAGCAGTAAACGACGGGAATTTCCGCCACCTACTTCGGCATCGGATTCAGAGTGGAGACTCGCAACTTAAAAATTTACTTGAAAATGCACCGAGCAACGCCAAATATACGAGTAAACAGATCCAGAATGAACTGATTGGAACAATTGGGGAAATGATAAAAACCGAAGTAGTGAGAAAAGCAAACAAAGCAACGGTTTGGTGTCTTCTTGCGGACGAGTCAACAGACAGGCAGACCAGGGAGCTGATGGTCATTGTTTGTCGTTATGTGTGTAAAACCGAGCAGGGATACGTGATTCGAGAAGATCCTTTTGCAGTTGTCGATGCCTTTCAAACCCTGTCAAGACTCGCTGGAGATGAGGAAAGTGACGACGGTAGAAGCATCAAAGAGAAGCTAGACGGCAAGAGCCTCGGGAAGCTGCTGTTGAGTGAGGTCAGGAAGTCAAATCTGGATTTGTCAAAGTGCGTTGGTCAAGGATACGACAAAGCTGCTAGCATGGCAAGCTTGACAAATGGTGCTGCTGCTGAAGTTAAACGCCAGTGTGAACTGGCAGATTACTTCCACTGTGTGAGCCATGCCACAAATCTCTCATGTTCAAAGATAGTTTCAGTTCCCATTCTGCGCAATGCCCAAGACGTTGTTCGAGACACAATTTCTCACTTCAGCTCAAGTGCCAAGAGAACAAGACTTCTAAAAAGCATCTTATCGCGGACAAAGCTAAAACAGAGACACTCGTCAGTCTTTGTACCACGAGATTTGTAGAGAGACACGAAGCAATCAGCAGGTTTTGGGACTCCCTTCCGTCGATCGTTTCTGCTCTGCAGGAGATGGAAGGATGGCACGATCGAGAGGCAAGTAGCAGAGCTTATGCATTACGATCCTGCATTGAAAAATCAGATACACTCGTAGGACTGGTTTGCCTGAATTCGTTTTCGTCGATCATGAAACCTTTGGCCGAGTCACTACAACAGAAGGATGGTGACCTCGTGAGAGCCTTGTCCCTCATTAGCAGCGTGAAGGCAATGCTGGAAGATATGCGATCACATGCCGAAACCAAATTCAGACTGCTTTACGAAGATCTTCTGAAAATGGCCGAAAAGATTGATGCTACCATCAAGGTAACGCAGCCACGCATAGCTTCACGTTCTACATACCGGGCAGGGGTACCCAAGATGGATCCAGAAAGTCATTATAGGATGGCGGCATTTATTCCAGCCCTGGACGCCATGCTGCTTGATTTTACGGAGCGGTTCAGCTGCCATTTTACGAATGCTGCAAAACTTTCACTTTTGATCCCGGCTGTGGTTAATGGCAAACGCTGGGAGGACGTTCAGCCAGGGTACGAAAAGTACAAGGAGCTGCTCGTGGGTACGGAGATAGACGTTAAAACCGAGTTCGAGATTTGGAACAAGTATTGGTCTAAGGAAACCGTGCAAAAACCGAAAACAGCTATTTCAGCGCTGAACAGTTGTCAGGAAAATGTATTTCCCAACATCTTCGCATTGTTGACAATTCTCGCGACGCTTCCTGTGTCAACCTGTGAAGCAGAACGAATGTTTTCAAAGGTTGACAGGACATGTTCATCAATACGAAGCATGATGACTGAAGAGAGGTTGGAGGCTCTACTACTCATGCAGACTTACAGAGACGAACTGCCGAAAACAGACGATGCTATCGATATGTTCGCTCTCAGAAAAGCTCGCCGATTGAGTTTAGTTGTGTAGTGTGGTACTGTTTTTATTTTATTTTGCTACGTTTTACCTTTATGAGCATATTTGGCAGTGTTTTCATATAAATAAAGAGCTATCAAATTAGTCCTGTATAATCAGTTTTTGGCGCCCTGTGTCCGGCGCGGCCCCCCCCAAGATTTTCCTCTAGATCCGCCGGTGAACAGTGTAGTCGTAAAATAGAAAATATAATGATTGCAAACAATACTAAATAGAAAGAAGAAATAGCTATAAAAATCTGCTAATTGATAATATGTCAGATAAGATTGAATATCTACTAACCAGAATCCGTTTCCTTTCTTTGTAGTTTTTGAATTTGATCTGTGGGTAGCTTTTAGGCGTTTTTTGAAGTTGACCTAATCGGGACTCCAATCGGGCAATTGTCTTTCGTAAACCATCTACTTCATCTTCAAGCGCCTCGGGATTTCGTTCCTTCAAATTCCGGCTGTATATTGAGCTAATTAAGTTGTTTTCATTGTGGACATTCAGAGAAGGAAGGAAAAAATCTAAAAAAGATATGTATAATACAGAGATTTATGTGCATTCACATAGCTAAATAATTATATATATATATATATATATATATATATATATATATATATATATATATATATATATATATATATATAACTACATAAATAAATAATTTCAAGAAAGTAGATGACACTATCCTTTCAAAATATAGTGTAGAAACCAAATTCCATTATAATTAGAACTCTTTTATGATGGATGGTGAAAAACTAAATTCATAAAAAAGGCTAAAGTATAAAATAAAAACTGATATTGTGATATCACCTCTGGAACCATTTTTCAACAGTAGAAAAAAAAAATAAGTCAGTGAAAAAAAAAGTTAAACACTCACATTCAAAATTGATTCTTTACACAAGCAATCGGATAAATATTGTTACAAAACAAGGGTCATAACCATAGCAGGGGTTGACCGCAACAAGATGTGCAAGAAAAATGACTTCAGTGCCTTTTCCATTCAGAAAAAGTGACTATTCAGAGACATTCGTACAGAGGCACAGGGACTGCACACAAGGCCATACTCAGGATTTTTTTCGGAGGGAGTTTTACTAAAAAAATCTCCGGGGAGGGGGTTACACAAAAAAACCTCAAATAACGCATACAAAATATGTTTATCTCCATTTTTGTTACGTTTTTACGAGTCAGACAAACATTTCGAGGGGTGGAGGGGGTTCAACCCCCCCCCCCCTCTGTGTACGGCCTTGACTGCACAGGTGCTAGTCACTACTTTTTCTTAGATTTTAGTAGAGATGCCATAATAACTCGTGACAGGAGTCCTTATATGGGCATAGAATACTGACAGGAGTCCAAATATGGGCATAGAGTCATTAGGGAGAATGATTGCGTAATCGGTCAATGACCTCTTTCTCCAGGTGTGTTTTTGGCACGCCCTCAGCGAATGTTGTTGTTATTGTTTTGAACAGAGTAATTAGAGAGAACACGTGGTTAATGGGATCAATGTTGTTGTCGTTTCCGAGCCAACTTTCTTTTCTGGTCAGTCTAGAGTTGACAGTCATTAATCAAATTGTTTCCAGGGAGTGTCTGACAGATGACGTCAAGTTAATTAATGTCTTTGGAGTTCGACCAGAATTGTCTCCGAGACGAAGTTTTGATCACACATGACAGATGATGTCATGATTGATTGATTGACACTAAAGGGGAATTAATTTGTTGTTCTAAAGAGAATTGATTCACGAAAGGGAAATTAATTTGTTGTTTCTAACAAGAGAATCGTTTCCGAGCAGACGTATTGATCTTAGCGCGCGAAAAGGTTTCCAAATAATTTGAAATGCATTAGCGCAGAGATGCCAAACAAAAGGAACATGCTGAAATTCCGTTTGGGGGGTAATTTTGGCGAAACCGTTTTAGCTATTTTATGGAATTATTTCGGCGAAACAGCTAGAGACATTTTAAAAGGTGATTTTTGAAGAGATTTTGGAGGAGGTTTTGAGTGTGGTCGTTATAATACACAAGTTTCAATTGAACAGTGTTGTGAGGTCCTCTACCCTAACCCAAAGGGCCCCGATTGCTCTACCCCAACCCCAAGGGCCCCGATTGCTCTACCCCAACCCCAAAGGGTTCCGATCCCCCTACCCCAACCCCGAAGGAAGCCCCCGGTTCTCAAAGGTTCTCTGGGCTTCCAAAGGACCCCCCCCCCGGACCCCCAAAGGCCATCATCCTGTCCCCAAATGCCCCCCAGGCTCCCAACTGGCCCACCGGACCCCTAAGGGCCCCTCCCGGACCCCAAAGGCCCTCCCCCGGTCCTCAAAGGTCCCTCCGGACCCCCCAAGGCCCACGCCCGGCGCCCCGTGCTCCCCAAGGACCAATCGGTGCTCAAGGGCCCCCCGCTCCCCCAAGACATCCCCCGCCCCCCAAAGAGTCCCCTCTCCATTTTTTTTAAATACTTTTTATGGCTTTATTATATCTTTTGTGAACAAGTTCCTTTCATAATTTCATTCCTAAACCCATTTTCCAACCTCAAAGAGTCCCCTCCCCATTTCGTAAATACTTTCTTGAATTTTTTAACATGGTATTTTTTTTTTTACTTTTTTACGGATCTTAAAATGACATGCACACAAAAACTTACATGCACACAAAAACTTACACACACAAAAACTTATACACACACACAAAACTTACACACACACATGAAAACTTACACACACACACCAAAACTTACACACACAAAAACTTACACACACACACACACAAACTTACACACACACACAAAAAACTTACACACACAAAAAATTACACACACACAGAAACAAACAAACACACACACACAAAAAATTAAAAACACAAAAAGCTAACACACACAAAAACTAACACACACACACACACAAAAACTAACACCCACAAGCAAAAAATTACATTCACACAAAAACTTACATGCACAAAAAAACTTACACACACACACACACACAAAAAAACTTACACACCCGCACAAAAACTTACGCTCAAACACAAAAAAACTTATACACAAACAATAAAAATAACACAAACATAAAAAATTACACACACACACAAACAAAAAAACTAACACACACAAAAAAAACTTACACCCACACGCAAAAACTTACATGGAAACAAAAACTTACATGCACACAAAAACTTACACACACACGCAAAACTTACACACGCAAAAACTTACACACACGCACAAAAACTTACACACACACACACACACACACAAAAACTTACACACACACGCCAAAACTTACGCACACACACACCAAAACTTAAACACACACACGCCAAAACTTACACACACACAAAAACTCACACACACACAAACTTACATATGCACACGAAAACTTACATGCACACAAAAACTTACACCCACACGCAAAAACTTACATGCACACAAAAAATTAAAAGCACACAAAAACTTACACACACACAAAAACATACACACACACACACACACACACACACAAAAAATTACACGCACACACACAAAAAAAAACACACACGCAAAAAAACATACACACACACACAAAAACTAACACACAAACACGAAAACTTAAACACACACAAAAACTAACAAACACAAACACGAACACACACACAAAAACTCACACCCTCACACACACACGCCAAAACTTACACACACACACACAAAAACGTACACACACACTCAAAAACTAACATTCACACAAAAACTTACATTCACACACAAACTTACACACACACACAAACTTACACACACACACACAAAAACTTACACACACAAAAACTTACACACACACACAAACTTACACACACACACAAAAAACTTAAACACACACACGAAAGCTTAGAAACACAAAAACTTACACGCACACACAAAAACTTACACCCACACGCAAAAACTTACATGCACACAAAAACTTACATGCACACAAAAACTTACACACACGCACAAAAACTTACACACACACACAAAAACTTACACACACACACACAAAAACATACACACACACACACACACAAAAAGTTACAAACATTCGAAAAAACTGATATGCAAAAAAAAACTTACATTCACACAAGAACTTAGACAAACACACAAACTGACACACATGCAATAAAATTTACACACACGCACAAACTTACACACACACACGCACACTTATGCACACACACACACAAACAAACAAACACACACAAACACACACACACAAACACACAAACAAACAAACAAATACACACAAGAACACATCAAAACACACACACACACACACACACACACACACACACACACACACACACACACACACACACACACACACACAAACTAACACAAGCACACTAAAACTGACTTTCACATAAAAACTTACATTCACACAAAATATTACACACACGCACAAAATCTTACACGCACACACACAATCATACACACACACACACCAAAACTTAAACACACACACTAAAACTTACACACACACACACACACAAAAACTAAAACACACACACATGAAAACTTACACACACACAAAAACTTACACACACACGCCAAAAAAAACACACACAAAAAAAAAAAAAATCACACACACACAAAAACACACACAAAAACACAAAACTTACACATGCACACGAAAACTTACATTCACACAAAAACTTACATTCACACAAAAACTTACACGCACACACACACACACATACACACACACAAAACTCACACACACACACACACGAAAAATAACACACACACACCAAAACTTACACTCACACGCAAAAACTTACATGCACACAAAAACTTACACACACACACAGAAAAACTTACACACACGCACAAAAACTTACACACACACACAAAAACTTACACACACACACAAACACACACACACACACACACACACACACACAAAAACATAAACATGCATACTAAAACTTACATGCACACAAAAACTTACACACACACACACACACACACACGCAAAATTACACACACACACGTCAAAACTGACGCACACACACACGTCAAAACTTACACAAACAAAATCTTAGACATACAAAAACTAACACACACACACGAAAACTTACACACACACGCAAAAACAGACACGCACACAAAAAACTTACACACACACACACGAAAACATACACACACACACACACACACACACACACACAAAACTCACTCACACACACACCCACACACACGAAAACTTAAATGTACACAAAAACTTACACACATACTAAAACTTACACACACGCACAAAAACTTACACACACACACAAAAACTTCCCCCCCCCAAGCTCTCAAAGGCCCCCCAAGCTCCCAAAGGGTCCCCTGACCCCCAAAGACCCTTCCCCGATCTCCAAAGACCCCCCCCCCGGCTCCAAAGGCTCTCGAAGCCTCAAAGACCGCCCCCCCTCCGTGCCCCCCAAAGGTCCCCCCCCCCCGAGCCCTTCCATTTCTCCCACCAAAGAGGAAGCGCTAAGGTTTATTCTCTTTTCATATCGATTGGCGAATAGACTATCTGGCATTACAAAGAAGGGGGTAGAAAGGGCTCTGTCTTATAAGGTGCAATCGTTTATTATAACTGATAAATATTACTAATGAGAAACCTTTCATATTGGAGATAACACGAACAAGACGAATAGTCTTACAACCCAAGCCTTGTAAGCTCGTGGCTACCAGCCGATACAGTTTGCATTTTCGACACTATTTTATCTCTCATTTTAGTAAATAAGTGAGAATGAAGAGTAATTATTTAAATTATATTGTCTCTTAATTTAACTGTTAATTTAATTCCTGTTATTTGACATAATAAATTCGTATCGCACCATATCGAATATCACTAATAACGCTGAGCAGAAATTCTTGTATTTTTCTTATTCATCTTCGCATTGAGACGATACTAGATTACAGGTTCTTAGCAGCTATCGAACAGTAAGAAGGTAAAGCCGAGGTATTTTCTAATCTTCTTAAATCTACTAGTAGGAAGGTTAATAAGGATATATACACAGAGACATTAATTGGGGGGGGGATTTTGAAAACACTTATTGACTGCATTCTGCTTGAAAAATAACTATTTGGTATTTTCATCGAAAAATTCATATTGTCCACTGCCCCCCATAAGTTTTAGGAAATATATCTGACCCTCCACTCTAACTTTTTCATGAATTGATACCATTTCTCATACGTAAATCAGAAAAAGACGAAATCTAATCAGGAAGCTTGAAGCTATGGAATTCATAAGACAACTATTAAACCAAGTAAGACAGGGCTTTAAAGATTTTAAACAGTAAGTCTCTAAAAAGTCGAATGTTCATTGAGAACAGCACTATTAATAAAAAAAAAGATGCAGAAATGTAGTGTAAGATAAGCACTGATAATTTCAAACACCCAGTGTAGGAAAGTAGTTTAAAGAAATATAGGAACATCATGGGAGTCAGTAAATAGTGAAACCTCTCTCTTATTAGGGCGAAGAACGAGCGTGTGCAGTTGCCTTGCCCTTTGCAGCTTGGTGTTACCCTTTGGAGCTGTAAGTAGTTGTATTTATAAAGGTCTACAAAAGAAGTAGGCCTATGTCCAATCTCCCCTTTGAAAAATATAGAACTGTTTCGACACCCCTGGTCATTGGTGAACAGTTCTGCATAATCACCTTATATACTGAAACCAGTCGAAGTTTTGTAGCATAGATACATACGCCCCCCCCCCCCTAAACCCGAAATTTTATGGGGAGGGTGGGGGGACATATTTTCATTGCATTTGAATATTTTCCTTCGGAAAACACACCGAAAAGCCATATTAAGAGCTATATTTGTGAGTTTTTCACCGAAAATTCCTTTTTTAGCCATGCCCTTATAATCAATGGAACATAGTTCTTTGTATTTTACATATTTTTCGATGTAAAACACTCTGAAAAGACATATTATTTGAACTCACATCAAACGTTGGTGAGCTTGCATTTGAATAACCTACCGTATTTTCTATCGTGTCCTATATTTCAGCTTATACTGACTTTTAAACCTTTCAACGCCCTAGATATACTAACCTAACGGTTACTTATTTACGAAATCGTACAAACCGTTGATTTTAGAACAATAATTACTTTTCTATATATCAATTAACACTCACTAGAATTGTCACTTTTCACTCGCGGAGAATGCTTTCAAAACAATACTTCTTACATCGCATTGGCTAATTATGTCAAAGGAAACATCTTCAACGCAGATTAATTAATTGTTACGTTCGATCTTGTTTTGGACATAGGAGAGCATCAAAGGGAAGTGAGAATTTCTGTAAAACTATCAAAGATTGATCAACTCGGTGATTTCACACTTCTTGTGTAATCAGAAAGAAAAAAAAAGAAAAATTGATAAAAGATATTTTGAAATATGCCCCAAAATCAGAGCTATTACAACTGAAATGACGCGAGGGGGCGTGAAAACTATGGTTTTTAACTTTGATATGCAAGACTAGACAGAAAAGTCTATAGGAGTGGGGCTGCCACCCGCCTCAACCCTCGCTCTCGAACTCTCCACCCCCCCATCCCCCCAAACTCAAATTTTCCAGAGGATTTTAAAATCTCCCCCTCCCCCCAAACTCAAAAATTTCTAGGAACGTATTTTCATTGTATTTAAATATTTTCGTTGGAAAACACACTGAAAACCAATACTAAGAGCTATATTTGTGAGGTTAGGTTAGGTTAGGCTAGGTCTAGGAATAACAGGTTAGGTTAGATTAGGTTAAGTGGCTGACCCCCACCCCAGGGGCCACAGGCCGAAGGCGGCACATTCGGGGTATCCATCCCCAGGATAGGTTAGGTTAAGTGGTCTTAACCTAACCCAGGTTAGGTTAGGCTACCTAACCTAACTAGGGTTAGCAGGATAGGTTAGGTTAGGTTCGGTTAAGTGGCCGGCCAATAATGAATTCCATAGCTTCAAGCTTCCTGATTAGATTTCGTCTTTTTCTGATTTACGTATGAGAAATGGTATCAATTCATGAAAAAGTTAGAGTGGAGGGTCAGATATATTTCCTAAAACTTATGGGGGGCATTGGTCAATATTAATTTTTCGATGAAAATACCAAATATTTATTTTTCAAGCAGAATGCAGTAAATAATTATTTTCAAAATCCCCCACCCCCCAATTAATGTCTCTGTGTATATTTCCTTTTTAACCTTCCTACTAGTAGATTTAAGAAGATTAGAAAATACCTCGGCTTTATCTTCTACCTGTTCGATAGCTGATAAGAACCTGTAATCGAGTATCGTCTCAATGCGAAGATGAATAAGAAAAATACAAGAATTTCTGCTTCAGCGTTATTAGTGATATTCGATATGGTGTGATACGAATTTATTATGTCAAATAACAGGAATTAAATTAACAGTTAAATTAAGAGACAATATAATTTAAATAATTACTCTTCATTCTCACTTATTTACTAAAATGAGAGATAAAATAGTGTCGAAAATGCAAACTGTATCGGCTGGTAGCCACGAGCTTACAAGGCTTGGGTTGTAAGACTATTCGTCTTGTTCGTGTTATCTCCAATATGAAAGGTTTCTCATTAGTAATATTTATCAGTTATAATAAACGATTGCACCTTATAAGACAGAGCTCTTTCTACCCCCTTCTTTGTAATGCCAGATAGTCTTTTCGCCAATCGATATGAAAAGAGAATAAACCTTAGCGCTTCCTCTTTGGTGGGAGAAATGGAAGGGCTCGGGGGGGGGACCTTTGGGGGGCACGGAGGGGGGGCGGTCTTTGAGGCTTCGAGAGCCTTTGGAGCCGGGGGGGGGTCTTTGGAGATCGGGGAAGGGTCTTTGGGGGTCAGGGGACCCTTTGGGAGCTTGGGGGGCCTTTGAGAGCTTGGGGGGGGTAAGTTTTTGTGTGTGTGTGTAAGTTTTTGTGCGTGTGTGTAAGTTTTAGTATGTATGTAAGTTTTTGTGTACATGTAATTTTTCGTGTGTGTGTGTGTGTGTGTGAGTTGTGTGTTTTTTTGTTTGTGTG
>NC_142810.1:5386670-5524928 GCF_049724085.1 Artemia sp. Qi Xiang Cuo
TTCTAATGAAAACGACTAGTTGTTTAATGCATGTCAAGCAACTAATTTGGCGTTCTGGAGCGTTGCTGGAATCCTGGATAATACATTTTGAAATAAGCAAGAAATACTCCGATTGGCAAATAGCTAGCAAAGGAAGAAATAAGGCTGACTCTCATGCTGAACATAATTTTAAAGACGAATTCTAGCTAGAAGACTAATCTTAAGCTTCCACAAGTTATTTTTAGTTTTTACTTGTTTTTATGAGTTTTGTGCTTGTATTAAATGTTTTTTTTTTCGTTTTCAATATATTTGATATTGACTGGCCGCTTTGAAAGATGTTTCCAAAGCGTCTTTTGGTCAATATCCCAATTGATAAGAAACATAACCTCTAGGTTCTGAGATTTCAATTTGGACATATTGGAGACGAAATATGTACATATTTTTGCTAAAAATTACATAATTTTGGATACTGAGGGGACATATTTATGGACCGAAAAGTGGCAACCCTAGAGGCAATAGGAAACAAAACAATGGCAGAAACTCTAAAAATTGGCAGTTATTTTAAATTTAGAAAATGCTTGCCGGATATAATCCTATTACTCAAGCTTTTCTTGGGACCCTTCTCACATGGGGCCTTACTGCTCTTGGCTCAGGATTAGTGGTAGTTTTTTCGCATACAAATTCGAAGTTTCAGGTGTGTTGGTAAATAAAAATATCTAGTTCTTTGATAATCAAACCATGATACCTAGTTTTAAATAGTCTAGGCCATATATTAATATTTAGTTCATTAATATATATTTAAATGGTTTATCCAGATATCTAAGAAAAAAAATTACCTTTAAAATAAGATTTTTTTTCCAAGTCTGAATATGACCTTTGTTTTGGTTGGAAATTTAATTTTTAACCTCTTTACAGACCCTCAAAGATGATACCTTTTTCTGTTATTCTAGATGTGGCCTATATACCTGAGTTTTTGAATTAGAATCAACTTTTTGAAAGTGATGAAAAAGTTGAGCTCTGGCTAGTTAGAGTGAAGCCAAGACCAATGATTAGAGTGAAGCCAAGAAAGCTGCCATAACTTCTTCATAACGGTTTAAAAATGATTCATTTTATTTCTTGATTGATAGTCTGTTGTTTAATTCTAGGCCAGAACTAAGGCAAATAGGCATAGATTAAGGGTAAATCAAATAGTGTATTAGTTCTATGAGGCATTTGAAGGCAATTATATACCTGTGTTAGTGTCAATCTTGTTAAAACTGGTTTAACTGTAATTGAATTGACAGACAAAATTGAGAATCAATAAAAAAATTGGAAATATATATTATGGGTAGGATTAGTAAGGTTAGGTTAAACTGATTTTTGATGCTAAAGTCAAAAGAAATTTTGTAGGCCTATGTGTTGTGGCTTGGGCCATAACTCACACATGGTCTGTTTAAGTGTAGTTCAATTAATTTTACATCAATTTTTAATCTTTTTATGTCTGGTTATATCAAATTTTGTATGAATCTTTCAAAACAATTATGGCAAAAAGGCAGCACTTACTGTTTGGTAATTCATCTGTTTGTTTTAAATCCTTGTTATTCTGCTAAGACAAAATTATAGAATAAAAATGTTACACATGGTAGCACAAAGGGTAAATTTGCAGGTGGCACAATAATCTAGATAGGATGAAAGTGAATACATCATATGATGCCTTTTTTATGCTCTTTCTTAATTCAATAATTGCTTCTGTTGCAAATTGCATCTTGAGCCCTTAAAGGGGCCCCAAGAGTATTTCATTTTTGTAACCTCACAAAGAAGTTATCAACAGCAGTTAAGTTATTGAAAAGTTGTTAAAAACATATCACTAGTTTATAAATAAGCTGTTCAAGAATAATATATTCCAAAAATACTTATTTATATCAATTCAAACCTCATTTATTGGACAACACAAATATAAACAGTTTTCATATCAGTTCAAATTTTCAAATGACTTACTTACTTGACTTAAGGCTCCTGCCAAGGGTTGGGCATAGAGAACAATGAGACTAGGAGCCTCCAGGTTGACCTATTGCTTGCCAGCATTGCAGCTTCTTCCACTGGGATGTGGGCTTGGGTGAGGAATTCATCAGCTTTGTCTGTCCACCTAGTGGGTGGTTGTCCTCTGGGTTGCTTCCATCCATGTAGGGTGGGGTCAAAGTCAAATGCAACTCATGCTGGGGTGTTGCATGGCATGCAAAGGAGGTGGCTGTACCACCAAACAGTACACTGGGCGAGCTGCATCAAGAAAGGAGTTTGAGCTGTATGTGTCAGGAGAGTCTGGTTGCTAATGAAGTCAGTCCAGTGAAGTCTTTCAATTCTTCAGAGATGTTTTGTCTGAGCAATATTGATGGCGCTGAGAATAGATTTTGTAGCTGGCCATGTCTCTGCTCCATACAGCAATTTTCAAATGCTGTCAATAAAAATAGCACCAGCAACAAACTTTGTCATTGACAATTCAGGGTATATATTTGCACATTAGGGGGGTGGGTAAATTTCATGGTAAATTTGCAGTGGACCATATAATTTAGCTGGAATGCAAGTGAAAACATCATTTGATGCTTTTTTATTCTCTATCATAATTCATATAAAATACCTTTGGGGCCCCTTTAAGGGCTTAAAATGCAATTTGCAACAGAAGTGATTATTGAATTATGAAAGACCATACAAAAAGCAATCAAATGATGTATTCACTTTCATCCTAGCTAAATAATTGTGCCACCTGCAAATTTACCCTTTGTGCTACCATGTGTAGCATTTTTATTCTATAATTTTGTCTTAACAGAATAATGAGGATGTAAAAAAAAACAGATAAATTATCAAACAGTAAGGGCTGCCTTTTTGCCATAATTGTTTTCATAAAGCATCAAATGATGTTTCCTGCATTCTAGCTAAATTATATGGTCCACTGCAAAGCTGCCATGAAATTTACCTACCCCCATCCCCATAATGTGCAAATATATACCCTGAATTGTCAATGGCCAAGTTTGTTGCTGGTGCTATTTTTGTTGATGGCATTTGAAATGTTAGGAAAACAGTTTATATTTGTGTTGCCAAAAAAGGGGGTTTGAATTGTTAGAAATAGGTATTTTTGGAATATATTACTCTTGAATAACCTATTTAAAAATTAGTGATATATTTTTAACAGCTTTTCAATAACATAACTAGTGTTGGTAACTTCTTTGTGTGGTTACAAAAATGAAATACCTTTGAGGTCCCTTTAAGGGCTCAAGATGCAATTTGTAACAGAAGCAATTATTGAATTGAGAAAGAGCATAAAAAAGGCATCATATGATGTATTCACTTTCATCCTAGCTAAATTATTGTGCCACCTGCAAATTTACCCTTTGTGCTACCATGTGTAACATTTTTATTCTATAATTTTTTCTTAGCAGAATAACAAGGATTTTGAAAAAAAGCAGATGAATTATCAAAAAGTAAGGGCTGCCTTTTTGCTATAATTGTTTTGAAAGATTCATACAAAATTTGATATAACCAGACATAAGAAGATTAAAAATTGATGTAAAATTAATTGAACTACACTTAAACAGACCATGTGTGAGTTATGGCACAAGCTACAACACAAAGGCCTACAAAATTTCTTTTGACTTTAGCATCAAAAATTTCTCTGTAGCATACAAAATTGGGCAATTCTTTAAAATCATTATTTCATCCTTAATCTAAGTATGACATTCAGTTTTAACCTATCCTTTCTAATTCTACCCATAATATATATTTCCAATTTTTTTTATTGATTCTCAATTTTGTCTCTGTCAATTCAATTACAGTTAAACCAGTTTTAACAAGATTGATGCTAACACAGGTATATAATTGAATTCAAATGCCTCACAGAACTAATACACTATTTTATCACACAAAGTGCTACAATTTGGTCATTCAATATACCACATTCTACTGTGTTGCACATGATGAAATTTACTTAAATAGCTCTTTTGTGCTATAGGTGGCAACTCTGAGCTGAATTCTCTTTTTCACTGGATAGGTTAAGCCTACTACAACCTCAGTTCTCCATCAAATTTTTCCATTTTTTTGTCACTGTAAAAATGATTTGATTCTCCAATATAAAATCTGGGTAATAGGCTTAGTAGGATACTCAGAAAGTACATAATCTTGGATAAGTGCGTTGTTAAAATGTATTTGTTATAAACCTGGACAGTAGATTAAAAATCTTGGATATAGTGTAATGGATATAGGTAAAATTTTCTGTCTAGGCTACAATATATCATAAACATTTCAATGAATCCATTACTGACATAAGCCTAGATACTAGACATAGATGTCATTTTCCTGTTCTTTCTGTCAAAGTTATTGAACAGTAGCTTGTATGAAAAAGATATATTAGAGTGAAAAGAGATACATATTTAGATTGTTAATTTTATACTCATTTTGTGGTTTTTTGACAGTTCATGGTAGTGGCTCTCCAGAAAAAGACATGCTAGAACAAACAGAGAGGTATTTTGGTAAATTTGTAGATTACAACATAATTTAGCTAGGGTGAAAATGAATACATCAACTGATGCCATTTTTCCTCTTTCACTATTCACTATTTTATTTTGCATTAAATTGTATTTTGAGCCCTTAATGGGGCCAAAAAAATAAGGGAGTCCCATAATGACCAAAAGTTTAAGAAATGTTTCTAAAATTAATTGTCTGTTGAGAAAGAATGCCGTTTGTAGCTGACTCCCAAATGGCATTTATTATTATCCTTAGTCTTATTAGTAAACTGTTACTTTGAAAACAAATTTACAGGAATTTTTAAAAAAGCACAGATCCCCTCAAAAATAACATTACAACAATTATTATCCCACTTTCTTGGTGGTATAATCAATAGTTTACAGTGATTCAACTCTTGGAGTAATGATTAATTGCCTGAGTAATAGGTATCTTACCCTGTTAATTTATTGATATTTAGATATCTTTGGTGTCCAAAAGATGAACATATTACACTTTCTAAGTGCCCTTTATCACAGTTTCTTGTAAAAACCTTGTAAATGACAACATATAAACAAAGTATACTAATAAAATTGGTACTGCTATATTTCTTATTTTAACCTCTTTCCAAATATCACTGTTGCTTTTCTGACAATGCACTTCCATCCTTCCTGAGAGTCTTATATAGGCTACTACTCCTTCTAACAACTCATTCTAGCATCAAACCACCTGAAGCCAATGCAGCTGCACATGCTCCTCCTCCATGCCAATCTATTCAAACCCTCTCACTGTACACCCTTCTCAGAAGTTCCAATTTCCTGTAAATGTCTAAAATTGTTGCTACTGTGACTGAGTGCCACAGAAGCTAAGTAGTTCTTAGTTTTTGGATTTTATTTGATTGAAGGTTTTTATTGTCATATTCTTAGTATTGAAGATTCCTTGTTTCATGCAGGCAAAATATCCACATTGCTTTAGTGTTGTCTTTCTCTTCTACTGGGTTTAGTTCCATTTGTTTTCTTTGTTGTGAGAGTTCTCTCACTCTTTGCGTGTTTTAATAAACTTTTTATACAGCTTACTGCTTGAAGTATTGTCAGTCAGATTGGTATCCCAAAAAAATATGTAGACAATTCTTCTAGGAAACATCTAACAAATCATCCTGTCTTTTGAAGTGTCCATATTTCAGAATGATACTTGACCATTATCATCACTATAGCTTTCAAAATTCTAACCATGGTTCACTGACCTATCTTCCTATTCTTTTAAAAATTTTCAGTTGTGAAAATACACCCTAGGCTTTGGCTATTTTAGTCTTAATATCTTCACTGTATCCACAATCCTTACTAATAATAATATGCAGATAAGTCAAGCTATCAATCTCCTTGTTACCCAACATTATCTTCATTGATTTTCAAGGCTGTATTTGCACTCTGAGCTCTCAAAACCTCCAAAAATTATTCATTCTGGTAACATTCTTGCATAGGACCCTCAAGTCATTAGCATAATCTAAGTCTGAGAGAGTTTTACTTTCCTATTTAATTCCATGCTCTCCTGTAGCCTTTGTTGTATTCCCCAAGACAAAGTCCATCAAAATGATCAACATAAAGTGGGATATAATGCAGCACTACTTAATTCTCAATAAATTAGATGAGTTAAGGCTTAAATTCTTATCACTTTTCTTGTAGAAAGCCTTGATTAAAGTTTGCTTAAAATTGCTAGGTACATCCCTTGTTCAAAAATCATATTCATAATGTTCAGTTATTTGTCTTTAACATCACAACCACCATAGTTAACAAAACTTATTTACCACACTATCAGCATAATATTTTTTTTTTACTGTTTTCTATAGGGTCAGAAATAAAGCGAGCCAAATAAAACCTCTCATATATATTCATTTTATTAATCCATTGTTTTTCATATAAATTTTGGATGTTATCCCAGAAGGATTCTATCTGGTATATTATCTATAAATTGGAAAAGAGCATAAAATAAAGAATTTATTGGCACTACTTTTAATTTATTAATATGTTCCTTTTAGATGTGGTGATGCACTAAATATTTATCCTAATCCAAATATATTAAGTTTTACCCTTGCAAGTTCACCCCAGCCCTCCCACCCACACATCAGGGCCAGATGTAACCCTAGCCTATATTGAAGACTTGTCTGACTCTGTTGGTTTAAGAAGGATTATCAGTGATTCTCTGGAACCAACCAAAAAATTAAAGATCATGAGACCCCAGGGGTTAGAGGTTAAATGCATTTTTTTTAATTTAGGCTACTAAAGACATCAAAATACAAGTTTTTTTTCCTGTACTATTTTTTTTTATGAAATATATGAATAGATGAAAATCACAATTTTCTTAGCTTTTTCTTTAGGTCATTTCAAAAACTTTTAAGTTTTTAGGGCATGACCATACTTATCAGTGATGTAATGTTAGTCCACGAAAATAAATCAACAAAGTTAATTAGTTGGATTTGACAATGCCTTCTTGTCTTTAAAAATTCAAACTGAACAATATCTTAACTCCCAAAGACAGCTACACCTTTACAGGAAAGCTGAATGTTCATCTACAGTTTGGTGCTGTTCATATTGTATTTTTTGCTGAATTTTCACCATCATTTCCCATTTGTTAGTTGGGAGTCCACTACTATCAAAAACTGTAAAACTAGGCCTATATTTGGAGGTCTTTTCTTATTAAAATTTAATTTGTGTTGTTTCTTATTTTTTAGGATATATAGGGCTGTGTAAGTTTTCATAGGCAATTCACATGATCAGGTTCTATTTTCACTGTCCTTGGTACTATCAAAAATAAAACCCACCCTTTGTTTCTAGATTTGATTAATATTTTGGTGTTTCAAAGCTAAAGATTTTTTAATGACACGGGCAAGTATATTTGTAGCTTAGGAATTTTTTGAATGATCATTTTGTCTTTAAATATTTTTATAGCTCTAATTTTATGTTTTGATGATTGTGTTAGTTGTTGTGTTGGCCTCAGGCAGGTTGTTGCTGCACTGGGTTGCCAGTGATAGTGAGAGTATTTGCTGTTTTAGAGCTCTTTTTTGTATGATATGCATGTGAGTAAGTTTCATTGCATGAAAATCAGTATACACAGTGGCTTTAACTCCCCCCTTATTTTCTGTGAACTGACACCAGTGAGTATACCACTGACCTATAAGTGGTTTACCATAGAAACATGGGTATTTTGAAAGAAAGAGAGATTTGCTAGATATTTTCCATAGAAATTGTCTATGGGTTATTTTGGGTACCTTACTGACTGATCATATATCAAACAGCTGGCTGTACATAACGCAGGGCTCAATCATAGATGTATTATTAAAATTATAAATCTATGGGTTCATTCCCTCTTTCTAAAGCTGTAATGAGAGAAAGGTTGTGATGACTAGGACATGTTCCTCAGATGAAGGATGACAAATTGTCCTTTTTGGCCAACTGTCTAGGGTCAAACAAAATTCAGGCTGTTGCCTGTGGGAATGGGAGGATATCGTAAGGAAAGGTTTAAGGGAAATGGGAAATTCCTGGAAGGGTATAAAGAGGAAGACTTAGAATCGTTTGAGATGGAGGAGGAGCGTGCGTAACTTTATTCGCCTCAGGTGGCTTGGTGCTACAGTGAGGTGCTAGTAGTAGTAGTAGTAGTAATGCCATAGTGATCACAAAGCCTTCAAAAAATTGTAGGTGTTGAGTTTTCTCAATTATGTTCATTTTAATTTAATTGAAAAAACTAGCTGGCAAAGCAGAAAAAAAATGATGAAAATTTGAATATCATTGTTTTGAAGAAACTTAGAATCTTCCAATTTATGAAAAAGAAGAAGTAGTATTAACAAATATTTGGTTACAGTTCAAGAACTTGTCAATAAATTCATCTGTGAAAACAAATGAATCAAAGGCTTACTAAGCACAGGAAACCATGGAAGCATAAAAGGATGTCAATTGTGTTTGTTTCCAATTTTTATTTTTTTTATTTTTTTGTTGGCATACAAATTTGTATACCAAATTAAAAAAAAGAAAACGTGAACGAAAAATCAGTAAAAAAAATAAGCTAAAAATATCTAGCACCTGACAGCATGAGATAGTTTAGGTGTCTTTGGGAATCAGCAGATTGTTGATTTTTAATTTTACACACAGAAAGCTCTGTCAAGTTGGACTACTTAGCTTTGCGTTTTTTATTTTCCTGGTTTAAGGCCGCAACAGTGATCAAAATGTTGTACTGTCCTAAAAACTTCATATTAATGAAATAATCAAAGGGAAAATCTTAAGCCTGAAAAGATTTCAGGTGTGAATTGATCTAAAATCGATCCAAGGAGAAAACTTTTCATTTTGATGTCCCTGGTGCTTTTAAGTCACAGGTTCTGTGCAAACAGGACCAGTACATAAAAAAACTTTGAATATATATGTTCTTTATAATGCATGTGATTTTAACACTCCTATTGATTTTATATGAGTTTAAAATGAATTAAAGACTCCTAGGGCTACTGAAAGTGTAGTATTACTAGAAAAATTCCAAACAAGCCCTATTTTCCTTCTAAGTAGAAATTAGGAAATATGAATTTTGCTGGTATTACTCTTTCTTGATAATGGTGTGTGGAGAACCAAGCTAGATTCCAGCCACAATTTCACTGGTTCTCTTGTGGGCTTAGATATAGATGATCCCAACTCCCCTGGAGCCCTGCAAGCAACTGCTCTATTAATTCCTCAACCATGTCAGAAGCGCAGCCTAACACTTTAGCATAAAGGTAAATGCCAACAAAACCAAAAGTATGGCGAATACAAGATCCCCATCTGATCTACGACCTGACAACCAGATGATAGATCAAGTCTTCCAGTTTGAGTCTTTAGGAAGTGCAATCTGCAGTACTCGATCATGCTAATGAGAAGTCCAGCTCAGAACTGACCAGGCAAACGCTTCCTTCAGGGAACGGGCTTAGATCTGGTACAGCCAGTAGTACTCATACTACTCTGGTATTGCCAGTAGTAGCACCTTTATCAAACAGTTCGTGGTAACAAACTGTAAGTAAGGAGCCACCCGGCTCAATGGTAACTGAAAGTTTAAAAAACGGAATGTAGATACCAGTAGATATATCAAAGGAATCAAATTTTAATGCTGATTTCAAATATATACGTTTCATTAAGTTTAGTCATACCCATCAAAAGTTACGCGCCTGAGAAAATTTGGCTGATTTTAGAAAAAAAGGGGGAAAGACCCCCTAATAGTTATAGAACTTTAATGAAAATCACACCATCATATTCAGCGTATCAGAGAACCCTACTGTAGAGGTTTCAAGCAACTATCTAGAAAAATGTGGAATTTTGCATTTTTTGCCAGGAGAAAGATCATGGATGTGTGTTTATTTGTTTTTTTGTTTTTTTCCCAGGGGTGATCGTATTAACCCAATGGTCCTAGAATATCGTGGGAGGGCTAATTGGAACGGAAATTAAAATTTCTAGTGCCTTTTTAAGTGACCAAAAAAATGGAGGGCAACTAGGCCCCCTCCCACGTTCATTTTTTCCCCAAAGCTACCAATCAAAATTTTGAGATAGCCATTTTGTTCAGCATGGTCAAAAATATGAAAACAATGTTTTCTAGGATAACTTAATCCCCCGAATTCTCCGGTGGGAGGGCTGAAAGTTATGAACTTTACCCAATGTTAACATATAGTATTGGTTAATGGGAAATATACAGATGTTTTCAGGGGGGAATTTTTCTGGTAGGTGGGAGGGGGGTGGTTCGGGGGTTGTATGGGAGGATCTTTCCATGAAGGAAGTTTTCATGGGGAGAGGGACATTGCTATGAAGGGGGCGCTTGATTTCCCAGCATTATGAAAGAAAAAGATCAGAAATTAAGTAAAAAAAAAAACCAACAAGTATTTCAACTTATCAACTGATTGTGATTAAGGGTTCATTTTTAAAGAATTGAAAAAAATTTGAACTTTAGCTTAAAGAGCAAGGTATTGACTAGGGAGCGAACCCCCTAATATACGTCTTAAAAATCTATGAATATAGAAGTTTGTTATGTAAGTTAATTCGTAAGTTACGTATATTTATTACTAATAAAAAACTTCGTAAATAAAATTAAACAACTTTCGAGAAAGCCATTTAACCAAATAAAAGTAAAATTAATGTGCAAATTTTGTTTTAATTATTCATGTACAGTGAGCCAAAATCAAAACCTGCATTAATTCAAAAACGTTCAAAAATTAAATTAAAAAAAAGAGTTTTTTTTAACTGAAAGTAACGAACGACGTTAAAACTTAAAATGAACAGAAATTAATCCGTATATGAAAGGGGCTGTCCCCTCCTCAATGCCTCGCTCTTTACGCTAAAGTTTGAATCTGTCACAAAACTTTGTTTTTTAAAACAATAAAAAAACTTTAGCATACGGAGTGTGGTATTGAGGAGGGGACGGCCCCTTTCATATACGGAATAATTTCTGTTCGTTTTAAGTTTTAACGTCGTTCCTTACTTTCAGTTAAAAAAAAACTTGTTTTTTTATTTAATATCAGAAGGACCCAAAAAGTAAAAATAATAAAATACGACAGAAGACATCTTAACCGCTGATAATCCACTCAACCAAGTAATCAAATACCTCAAGTTGAGATACCTTGTTCACAAAATGTGCATGCCCAAAATATGACGACCAAAGTCGCCCTCCAGTGGTAGCTAAGCGGTACCAGAACAAAAGGACGCGCGAAGACATCCTACGACATAGCTACCAAGCTGACCTCACAAATTACAATGCATTGCTCCATCCCAAATTGGAAGATGGCTGGGTTGCTGAAGCAATAACAGATAAGTACTGCTACTACCGGCAACCCACCACAGCACCAAGCCGCCTGAGGCCAACGCAGCTACAAACGCTCCTCCTACGTCCCAATCTTTTCAATGCCTCCCACTTTACGCTCAATCAGGAAGTTCCCATTCCTTTAAGTCTTTCTTTAATCCGTATATGAAAGGGGCTGTCCCCTCCTCAATGCCTCGCTCTTTACGCTAAGGTTGGAATCTGTCACACAACTTTATTTTTTAAAACAATAAAAAAACTTTAGCATAAGGAGTGAGGTATTGAGGACGGGACAGCCCCTTTCATATACGGAATAATTTCTGTTCGTTTTAAGTTTTAACGTCGTTCCTTACTTTCAGTTAAAAAAAAACTTGTTTTTTTATTTAATATCAGAAGGACCCAAAAAGTAAAAATAATAAAATACGACAGAAGACATCTTAACCGCTGATAATCCACTCAACCAAGTAATCAAATACCTCAAGTTGAGATACCTTGTTCACAAAATGTGCATGCCCAAAATATGACGACCAAAGTCGCCCTCCAGTGGTAGCTAAGCGGTACCAGAAGAAAAGGACGCGCGAAGACATCCTACGACATAGCTACCAAGCTGACCTCACAAATTACAATGCATTGCTCCATCCCAAATTGGAAGATGGCTGGGTTGCTGAAGCAATAACAGATAAGTACTGCTACTACCGGCAACCCACCACAGCACCAAGCCGCCTGAGGCCAACGCAGCTACAAACGCTCCTCCTACGTCCCAATCTTTTCAATGCCTCCCACTTTACGCTCAATCAGGAAGTTCCCATTCCTTTAAGTCTTTCTTTATGACATCCTCCCATCCCAACTGCGGATGACCTGCTTTCCATTTGGCCCTAGACGGTTGGCCAAAAAGGACAATGTTCGGCACTCTGTCATCTTTCATCCGCAGAAATGCCCTAGCCATCTCAACCTTTCTCTAATTATAGCCCTAGAAATCGGGATTGAACCACAATTTTCATACAGCCTACTGTTTGAAATATGGTCAGTCAGTCGCATAGCCTGAATAATCCATAGGCAATTTCTCTGGAATAAATCTAGCAAATCTTCATCCGTTTTTCTGAGCGCCCATACTTCAGAACTATATTTGAACACTGTCATCACTGTAGCTTCCAATATTCTAATCTTGGTTTGCAGACTTATCTTCCTATTCTTCTAAACTTTTTTCAACTTTGAAAAAACACCCTGAGCCCTGGCTACTCTACTTTTAAAATCTTCATTGCTCCCACCGTCTTTACTAATAATACTACCAAGGTAAGTGAAGCTGTCTCCTTGATCAATCTTTTTATCTTCATTTTTTGTTGACGAGTGAAGGAAGGGCTAGTTATATTTGTTTGGACTAACGCTGAGTAGATTCATTATTTGTTGTTTGTTGAATTACTTAATTATGAATCTTTGTTTATGTATTTCTTTTTCATCCTAGTTAACGGACCAATGAGTACTCTGGAATTGGCTTGGATATATGTATCTGTTATATTCATGCGTCATTATTTGATTTGTGTTTTTTTTTCAGTAAGTTCAATTCAATTCATAAAAGGTTTGGAGCTTTCTGGGTAGTATGGAAGACATTTGTTTTATTTTGAAATTTTCAGTGCGTTTTGAGTTGAAAGCCTTTTTTATAACAACTTTTTGTTGATATTTGTTTTCTTTCGAGCGGTGTTCACCTTCATCTCTAGCTGGAGTTTCATGCCATAATTAGAGTTCTAGAGCTTGCCCTCGCAACAAAATGTCAATCATCTAGCACTTGATGATTGTCTGCAACAAGATACAGCATATCATCTAGTTCTAGAGTCCAAAACTTTTGTGTCTTGAGTATAACTCTAGAGTTTAAAACTTAGCATCTAAAATTCTACTAATTAGGGTACTTTTGTAACTATATTTATCATCCATGTTCAAAAGTAGCGTTTATATGTGGCCTGTGTGGCCAAACTACCATGCTTGTGAATGTGTCTGGCCAGACGTCTATATTTACGGATCTATTTCGTAAACAATCAAATTCTTGATTTTTCGTAGTTTATTTAAAATATATATGATTGTAAGAGTTTCTATTTGGCCAATTAAAGCAACCAGATTTCAATTTCAATGTTCTTGGTACTTTAAAAACATCCTGCTGCTGTTTTACGGTTCGTAACTGCGCAGAATGACACAGTCACTTTATTTATAGTTTTTTTTTTTTTATTCATATCTCTTCTAAAATATGACTAAAAACAAAAAAATAGAAAAATATCTAAAAAAAAAAAAACAAACGAGATGGTGGCCCGTGGAGAGAAAAGAAAACAAAATAAACCAAAGCAACGTAGATATTTTACCTTTATAAAAAAAAGGCGTATTCACCCCGAAAGACACAGAAAAAAACAAGATAAAACAAAAAACCAACACCAAAAAAAAAAAAAAAAAAAAAAATGTACAATCGGCGCAAAATAATCCACGTTGGGAAAAGATGCTAAAATAGATTTACTTCAGTGAGGAAACCATAGTAACTGAGTAAAAATAAAAAAACTGTAAATTACTTTAATTATTCAGTTGCGAAATAATCCTTTTGTTAGCTATTACTGAAGCAAATCGTTTTGGTCTAACAGGTAAAATAGTCCCCTGGTGATTATTTAAAATCTTTACTCCCTTATTGACAATTGATTCACTCTTTAGAAGTTTATCATAAATTGGGTCAATATTTAAATTACCCGTGTCCCTATTTATGGAAAGGTTAGCAAATATATGTTTTTTTAATTTCTATGGCTTCCCTGGCCCATTGGGTGTACCCCTTATCATTAGAAATAGCCAAGGCTTCATCAAATTTTACAAAATGATCTGGTTGAAGCCAAATATGCTCTGCTAAAGCTGAAACAAAAGTTTCTGGAGGCTTGCTTAATTGTAGGGTTTTTTCTATTGAATTACGGTGTTCAATAAACCTTTCAACAAATTGTTGGTGAGTCCTACCAATACAGAACTTCCAACAAGAACACGGAATTTTATACACCCAACTTACTAAATTTCACCGAGTTAAATCATTACCAGAACTAAAAAAAATAATCATTGGCCTCAGCGATTGGAAACATGTATCAATACCAAATTTACGTAAAACCCGTGAAAGTTTCTCCCCCAAACCAGGTACATACGGTAATGAAATGAAGCTTTTTGATACAACGAAATCTAAAGACTGAGAAACCTCAATAACCGTACTACTATGTTTGGCCCGTCTATTTTCAATTATTTTATCAATGAACTTAATTGGATAAGTATTACAAAATAAAATATCCCTCAAGTATAACAATTCCGAATCCAGAAATTCCTGGGAACAGATTTTAAAGGCTCTATCCACTAGTGAAATTACAACCCCCCTTTTCACCGACATAGGGTGGCGAGAATGAAAATTTAAATACCTATCATTGTGCGTAGGTTTTCTGTAAATCGAGAAAAGTAAATGGAAATCCCTTTTAATTAATAAAATATCCAGAAAAGGTAATTTATTATTATCCTCAAATTCAACTGTAAATTTAATATTATTATCAAAACTATTTAAATGCTTATAAAAAAGGTCTAAGGAGTCCAAACCATGTTTCCAAACGCACACCACATCATCCATGAACCTACCCCAGAAGCAAGGGGAGATTCTAAAACTGTTTATAGCGGAGGTTACAATAGCATCCATGAAAAGATTTGCCAATAAAGGAGAGAGAGAGAAGCCCCCATAGGTAACCGAAAAATTTGTCTATAAAACTCCCCTCTAAAACCAAAATAAAAAGAAAATTCATTTACTAGCATAATTAGTTTCATAATGACATCAATATCCAAACTGGCTAACGTCACATCCTGTATTAAATCAAAGTGTTTTTCTAATTTACTTTTTAAAATATCCTCGCACCTTTTTAAATCACAATTTGAATACATGGACACAACATCAAAACTGCAAAGAATTGAAGTCTCCTCCAGCTTGAAATTTCGCAATTTATTAGTAAGATCAGTCGAATATTTTAAATATTATTTTTGTGTTCCCAAAAGTGGACGCAAAGCTACCGACAACCATTTTCCTAATTTTGAAACAGGTGACAGAAAAGTTGACACTATTGGGCGGAGGGGGGATCCAGTCTTATGAATCTTAGTTAGACCATATATCTTGGGTTCCGAAAAACCCCTATGATAATATTTGTTATAAAACTTTGGTGTAATGTGAAAATTATTTTTCATTGACTCGAATTACTTTATTGTTGATTTTACATAAGTATCTGTAGGATAAAAATCAAGTTTTTGTATGTAATAGCGTCCGTAATAATTGTTTTCATTTTAGTATTATTATGTTCAGTGTTCATAATTACTATCGTATGTCACTTATCAGCGCTATTGATATTAAATAATTTATTATTTTTCAAATCAGATATTATTTTTTTGCCATTTTTTTGTGAAACGTATTTACCTATTTAGTTAATATTAAAGTTGTTCAGTGTTCCTCCGATATCAAATTTGAGTTCTTGTATAGCATCAACCTTATCTATAGAAGCAATAATTCATGACTCCACCTTTGAAATTACTTTTGAAAAGGGGACTGGTGTTGGAAAACAGAACTTATAACCTTTCAACAAGACGGCTTCCTGTTGAATATTAAGAGGCTTAGAAGACAAATTCTTAATTGCTGGACCCAGACAATGACGAGGATAAAAAACATCTGAATCTTGGAAATTCTCAAACAAAAGTTTATTAAACTTGTCAACCAAACGAACCTTGGACACATTTTTTGTCATGGCTGGCCGGTTCGGCTTAAGATCTTTCATTCGTAAATTATGCCATTTCTAGTTAACACTAGTAAAACGTTTACACACTAGTAAAACGTATGACGTTAAGAAGAAGAAGGATTTATTGAAAAAAAAAAAAAATATCAACAAAAAATTATTGCTGCCTCCCCTAAAAAGCAAAGTTTGTCTGTGGGGGAGCTAGAGAAAACAAAATCCTTAAAACAAAGAACACTTGGCCACCAACACCACTAATACCATGACACTAAACAATAAATACAAAATAATATCATATATTATACATCCTCTGGGAACATCATATCAACAAAACCCCACAATAAATAACTCAATTAATCAGTCAAAACTCATATTCAGCAAAAAGCAGTTCCTTAATGATTTTTCTAAAAATATTGGGGTCACCAATAGTCTTAATATCACTATTCAAACTATTCCATTTCCGCGTACTTCTATAAAGATCAGAAAAACATGAACGGTAAGATATACCTCTAGGTACACAGAAGTCTGCGCTACCCCTTGTATCATGGGAATGAACAGTAGACCCAAAGGACAATAAGTCACCAAAACAACGAGGCTGAACATCCTGCTGCAGTCAAAAAATAAACCACAATATATAGAACTCACGAAGGCCTGCAGCCGGCAAAATTTTTAAAATTAGGTAAATTTCTCGAACAGACATACGTGGAGATATACCGGCTAAAATTCTTACTGCATGATTTTGTAGAACTCTTATTGGTTATAGGGTAGAAGAAAAAGTAGAGAGCCAAATATTTGAACAATAAAGTATATACGGGTGTATTAAAGAAAAATAAAGATGGCGAAGGACAGACTTGGGAAAACAATGTTGGAGTTTCTTCATTATACCGAGATTTCTTGCCAGAATTTTGCTAGTTAAAGTAACATGTTCCTTAAAAGATAGAGTTTCATCTATTACAATCCCAAGGTATTTAAAAGACGCAGTCCTTTTTATAACGCCATTGGGCATATCTAATTCCTTGATCCATGGGTAAAAGTTTGATGACCGCGAGAAAATAATAAAGTTAGACTTAGCCATGTTAATCCTTAATTTATTTACCCTCAGCCATGCTGTAATTCTATTAACTGATTCCTTCTTGGAAATCTGCAGCAGCTCCGCTGTCTTAGCTGTGCTAATGGCTGTTGTGTCATCAGCAAAAAGTTAAACTGTTTCATTAGTCGGGTTTACCGTTAGTTCATTTATTCTACAGCAAAAATTATTTAGACAATTTGGTAAATCATTAATAAATATCAAGAATAATATAGGACCGAGAACTGATCCTTGCGGGACACCTATTTCAATACGCTTTTTTCCTGAAGAAGAATCATTTAGTCGGATATACTGATAACGATTACTTAAAAAACTTCTTAAAAAATTTAATGATTTTCCCCTCAAACCATACACCTCACACTTCTTAAGTAAAAGTTCATGACCCACAGTGTCGAAAGCTTTCATCAGATCTAAAATTATAGCACCTATCTTGAAACGACGTTACATTACGTTCTGTAATTTTACAATGTAAATTTTGCATGTAGACTCGAGCTGTGTTAAAATTTTACATTACGTTAGGAAAAAGTAAATATTATGCCGTTTCAAGTTCACACTAGTAAAACGTATGGCGTTACACTACGTTTTGTAATTTTACATTGCGTTTTTTAATGTAAATTTTGAATGTAGACTGGAGCTCTGTTAGAATTTTGGATTACATTAGTTTAGGTTAGGGAAAAGCAAATATAGCAGCAATGAAATGGAACTTGGACGAGTAATTAACAAATATTGAAAATAAAACTCGTAAACTTTTCCCAGAATGCCTTCCATACTTAATCAGAATTTGAGTCTCCATATTCGTCCCGAATTTTTTATATTTAAATAGTGTACTCAGAAGCTAAATCTGAAACGTCATGTCTTAAACTGAAACGACTAACTAAAGCTTCAAATGTTGTAATTTTTTTAGGGGAAGATTGATGGCAGTCTTGGGTATGCTGCTGGTGTGATGCTTACTGCTTCCTATTCCAGCATTCTAACCACAGCTGTTAGACCGGTTTTCTTCATCTTCCACTAAAACATTTAACGTGCATTTTAAAATTTTAAACCAAAATGTCACATAACTAAACTAAAACGTCTTTGTCTTAGCCTAAAAAGTCTAACTAAAACGTCAAAAGTTTGTGTTTCAAATTTCTATTAGAGGAAAACTTCTTGATGGAAGTCTTGGGTGTGCTACTGGTTTGATGTTTGCTGCTTTTTGTTTCAGCCTTTTAGCCCCTAATGCTGACACGTTTCTTTTAGTCTTTCATTAAAACGTTACTAAACTAAACTAAAACTAAACGTCTAGGATAAAACTAAGACGTTTTTGTCTTATACTAAATCGTCTAACTAGGCCAAACGTTTGTCTTTCAAATTTCTTTTAGCGGGAAACTTCTTGGTGGAAGTTTTGGATGTGCTACTGGTTTGATTGTTGCTGTTTTTTGTTCCATCCCTCTAGCCCCTGATGTTGAACTGTTTTTTTTAGTCTTTCATTAAAACGTCAATAAACTTAACATTCTAGGTTAAAACTAAGATGTTTTTGTCTTAGACTAATTCGACTAACTACGTCAAACGTTTGTCTTTCAAATTTGTTTTAGAGGGAAACTCTTTGATGGAAATCCTATGTATGTTGCTCGTGTGATGCTTGCTGGTGTTTGTGATGCAACCTGTCTTAGCTTGATTCGTCTAACAACGTCAAATGTTTGTCTTTCAAATTTATATTAGAGGGAAAGTTTTTGATGGAATTCCTAGTTATATTGCTTGTGTAATGCTTGCTGCTTTTTGTTTCAGCCTTCTAGTTCCTGATGTTGAACCGTTTTTTTTAGTCTTTCATTAAAATGTCACTAAGCTAAACTAAAACTAAACGTCTAGGCTAAAACTAAGACGTTCTTGTCTTAGACTGAATCGTCTGTCTACGTCAAACGTTTGTCTTTCAAATTTATTTTAGAGAAATCTTCTCGATGGGAGTCTCGGGTTTGCTGCTGGTGTGATGCTTGCTGCTTCCTATTTCAGCCTTCTAGCCCCTGCTGTGGAATCGGCTGAATCAAGTGGTACTTATGGTTCATTTTCGTTCGTTCCAGTGGTTATTGGCTTTGCCCTTGGATCCCTTTTTGTGCAGCTTGCTGATTATATAATTTCTAAGACTGGAGTCGAAGCCCCTCTGATTGATTTAGGTATCGTATTTTATTTTGGGATCTGAAAGAAACGTTTTTGTTCCCTTTTCCTTTAGTTTCATTTTTGTAATACTTGAATATTTGGTGTGATAGATAGATAGATAGATATTTAATTCTCTAAAGCCACAAGGACCATGGCTACAAGAAAACAACTTACACACATACAACAATAAATTCAACACTCACCCCACCCCTTTTACAAAAATCTATCTCTATGTGACATACCCAATCTTATATATTTTGCTATCATTCTTATTGTCCCATATTTTTTTTTATCTCATTACTGAAATCAACCACTCACTTGTCCCTACATTACCAAAAAATAATCCTTTCCTTAAATCCTGTAATTCGGGACAAAAGGCCATGAAGTGAAGCAGATCCTCACCATTTTCTCCACACATAGGGCATGAGTAAGGATCATTCATTACTCTTACCATATTGTATATTGTATGATAGTTGAATTTGATTTGGCTTAAAATTCTATAGGGCTAAAAATTAGTAGGGTTTTGGCTCAAATTATACCTGCAAAATAAGAGAAATATAATAAGAGTAATAAAAAATTACCATTTCGAGACTGATTTTTAATAACAATCATCCTAATACAATTGGGATAGTTTTGCAATGGACTCTTGCCGAAGGGGTAGAGAGAGGATAATTTCGCCTTTTCTCCCTTAAAATACCGAAAATACGCACATTTAGAAATAATTATTAACAGATGAGGAAAATTTGTCGCGTAGAAAAAAAAACTCAACTTGTTGATGGAGTCAACAAGGAAATGTATTTTAACTTTTTTACATGCTGATCAATTGTTGGTGTTGCGCAGGTAACCGATCTCCTGATTTGATGCCTTCAGCCAGGAGTGCAATACGTGGTTGGGGGCAAACCATCCGATTCTTTCACTGTTTTACCCAAGATTTCTCCAGGTACCCATCTAGAGCTTGTTCGACTCTGACTGAGCCTATAGAGTCACACTATTGACCTCCCTTTCAAACGAAATAACCTGCGACACCAGGACTCGAACCCCTGTCCTCAGGATTTCAAGTCTAGCCACCAGGCTAGGGTGGCTAAATGTATTTTAGGCTCACTAAAAATAGTTGTGAGGTCGTTTTACAAAACTCACTGCTCCACATTTGACAGATGATTCTGCCCTGGGTCGGTTTGAAATCCTCTTCTTTGTGGACTCCTATCTGAGTAAAAACAATTCCGTTTTCTGCGAAAATAGAAGTAGGTCTGATGTTCCTCATTAGTTACGTTTCTATGCCCTAAATTAATTTCTGAGTGTACATTTTTTATATATTTGATCTTATATAATCATGCTTTTGTATATGAGGTAGGGAGATGAAATACTCTTAGATTCATCTGAAGAACTCCCAATATTTTTTTTTTGGAAATAGTCATGGGAATGTACTGTGGATAAATCCTCCGATTAATTCCCCTATGGTGTTGATGATAGATAAACTGTAATTTCACATGAAAATTGACCTATTTTATTTCTTTGCGCCCTCCCTTCGGTTTAAGTTTAGGCCACGGGCCCCGGATTATGCAATAGTGCTGTGAGCTTTGGAAAAATGGGTTGTAGATAAATTTGAGTTGAACCATGGGTGTTGTTATCAGGGGCGTAAGTTTCTATAGGGCAGGGGGATTGCACCCTCTAGAATCAGTTTCCCTCCCCCTCAGGCCCCAGTTTGCCCCTCAAGCTGAAATCTAGTTTCTTCAAAAATCTTGTCTAAACTAAGATAAGCCTGCATAATTCAAGCATCCAGAGAAACAGGTCAGTTTTCGTTAGTATATCTTTGCCTTTGTGGTATTATATGGCTCATTTCTAATTTTTCAGACTTGATTTGGGAAAATTGGCTTTAACTTTGCCTCCCCCCCCCCCCCCAACAAAAAATGAGGAAATTACGCCATTGGTTTCTACACCTTGTTGAAGTCAGAATCAAGCACATTTCTCGGTTGACAAAGTTCTATGGTTCTCTGACCCCTTATTCCCTACCATCCCGCCAATCTCAGAAGTATCGCTATATAGCACCTCTTGTTAGTCAGGATTGCTCACAAATCATGTAGGGAATGATTTGATGTGAGAAAGATGAACCCAAATCAAATCAGGGGAATTATGTAGGCCTATTTTCCGCATGATTTTTGGTTTCTATCAAAATTTGTCACATATTTTCGTTTTAGGGACATAATCTCCTCAGTGATATCGTTTGGGGGGGGGGGCAGCGGTGGGGACAGTTGCCCCACCCCCCCAATTGTATTGCGAAAAAATATTATATAGCCCATTCCCCTTGACTCTCCATATGTGAACCCCTTTCCCCAATAAAAATGCTGGAGCTACGCCCCTAACTCTCCTGTATTACCCTTGGAAAAGGCCCTAAATTATGCAAATAAATATTCTAAGAGAAAGATTTGGGAAACTATAAGTCTTTCGGGGTAGTCTATTTCGAGCAAACTGTCCCTCCTCTTGTGAGCACTTTTAGTTCTACCCCAATTTACCCACCGTGTTTTTTTTTTTCTCTGTTCTGTATCAAAATCTTGGGTACGTTCACAAACTGTCACCAAGTTTGTTCCTGTCATGCATTTCTGTCTGAAATTTAACAATTCATTATAAAAACAAACTTAATAAATAAGACCCCCCTCCCAATATTCATATTAGGTTTCATACATTTATTTTAGTCAAACAGTGATATAAATAGTTCCTCCTACGCCATTTCTTGGGCATAAGGCATCCATAGATGTTTTATGGAAATGTATTTAAGCGAAAGGCCCCTGTCTCCATCGGCCCTGTGGTAACTGGGATTGAACTCTGGGTCTCCTATTGCCAAGTAGAGATTAATCCACGTCACTACTACATGTCAGAACGGTCAATGATTAAATACTAATTGAACGACTTATGGTGAAGTAGTCGATGAACGGCCCGTCAGGACTTGTGATAGTTTTTTTTTGGTTCTCCGGGTGTTTTTTAGACTCAAAAATGTAAATTTGGCCCGCCAGGGATTTGACTCCATTTTACTTCACGAATCTTAAATTATCCTCTCTAAGCCGTGCACAAGGATAACTGAAGTTCTCCCTTTTCCATTGCCTTCTAACGGCTGAATTTTTTTTTGCATAATGGGTCATACGGCTTTTCCAGTAAAAAAAGAGTCGTTTGACCCATTACGGCTGGATAAGGACAGGCACTTTTAAAACATTACTGCATCCTAAGGAAAATAAAAGGGGTGTAGCACGTGGTTGATAACCTTTGTATCACCAAGGGTGAGAATAGCTATTTGAGAAATCTTCTGATTGGCATGCAAAATCTTCATCATAATTAAATTTTATTCATTTAAATTATTTTTATTTTTCTTAGTTTAATTGATTTAATTTCACATCCTAATTTATTTGAATCTGTTTTAAGTCCTCCTGAGAGATTTATGCAATTGTAATGCTGATTACTTTTAAGACGAAATTTTTTAATTTAAAATGGTTTAGTTTAGTTTAAAATCCAAATCTAATTTATGTTAAAAACTACCGGGTAAACTTGCAAATTTTTAATTTGATTTCATTTGATTTTTTTTATAAAATCTTTCGAATTTATTTAAAATCTCAATTTTAAATTTGAATGTTATTTTATGTTAAATAAATCTATTTCAAATTGCTGCTGAGATACGTAAATGATTTAATCCGCAATACTCTTTTTTCGTTTTAATATATTTTAATTTATTTCTTAAACAAAGCAAATGATTAAGAACAATCTTCGACATCACGAATTCTATGATGCTGCTCATTGGAAGGTGAGCCTCAAAGCTGGTTCATCCAGCTTTGAAATAATGAGGCAGGGACTTAATTTTATGAAAATGAAGGGAGTGGGAGGTTTTTTTAGTTTTTTGTTTTTAGATGATGGTCGAAAAAGAATACTTTTTCAAAATTTATGGGTGGAGTGGGGGTAATTTTGCTCTTTCTCGATTATTTTAGTAACAACACCCAAAAAATTGCTTTAAACCCTATGGAGAGGGGGTAATATTGGGTGGGGCAAATAGGGTAAAGGCACCGATGACTCGACAATACAATTTTGGAACTACTGTGAAAATAACTCTGCTTAGTCGTGAGTCGGAACACCATCTCTTGAAGCCATCGTTATATTTTGACAATGCGAAAGGTGGACACTATATCCGATAGACCCAGATATGAAAATAATATTCAATTCAATCAGTTTCCTGTTTTCGACACAAAATGAGTTCCCGACAATTTTTTAGTTATGTAATGCTCAAACTGTCATTACTTGGTTATTTTTTTGCAAAAAAAAAAAAAAAAAAAAAAAAAAAAAAAAAAAAAAAAAAAAGGATCAGCACCAATGTTCCAAGATACATCTGATCTTCTCTAAAATATAGCTACATTTGCATTGTCTTGATAAAATTAAGTTAAAATGGCAGCTAATATTATATTGACAAAATTATGTTCCAAGTGTCGAAAATTCTTGTCTGATGTAGTGGAATACCAGACTGACTAAAAATGTTCCTTCAGCCGAATTAAAATGTAGATATTGGCTTCTATTATGAGATTCATTTCTTTTGAGAATATCTTGTGGTAACTTTGTCGAAATTTTCGCCAGACAGCAACGGACCCTGTCGAAATATAGGTGACTCAGTCGAAACTTCACTGAACATGTAAAACAGATAGAAACAATTGGTGTCGAAATTCAGGGGTTCTCTGACGAAAACATTGCTGTCGAATTTATGGGTACTTTCTCAACAACAAGAGATTTAGATGATTATTATTTGTAATAATATTTCACATTAAAAAAAGCTTTTTTTAAATGGTAGTTTTACTGATTTGATGCTAGAAGCTAGATTTTTGCATCATCTGAGGAATTGTCGCTTGGCCTCATACTATGCTCATATTTTTAAGCATTTGACTAGGTTGCTCACAACACCCCAATTCATTTATCATTGAATAGATTTGAGGTAGACCCTCTCTTAGTAAATTCTATATATGTTTTCTTTCAAATAGATCTGAAGCTGTAAAATACTAAATATTCTCTCTGAACCACCCCCTAATAAGCGTGGAATTCCTCAAACAACCGGTTAGGACCACTCTTACATGTAGCATTGATTTGGTAAGATTCCCTCAAAGGTGTTAATATGTGGATGACCTACTGATCCTTGAAGTATGCCACAGAACTATCAAAAATGACCCCATCAAGATCCTACCCATGTTTTGGATAAAGCTAAGAATTTACTTATGAAAGTAAATTGCCGTAAGTCAGATATAATGACAATAAGCTTCTTAAAATTCTTAAAATCCACTCCCGTTTTCTTAGACCCTATCCCACCTAAAATGCTATTGAAACTTTTGAAACTCCTCGGTGTCACTAACTTCTAATAATTTTAAGTAGGACATGGATATCGCAAGAATTCTGGACTCTTCAGACAAAGGATAGTCAATATTAATTTTTTTTTTAATGGATTAAACTATTAGATTAACTTTGAAATGGCCAAATGTTGACAACATTTTCACTGTGAACAACAAAGCTGACCAACAAAGCTGACCAAAGCTGGACCATTAAAGCTGAGACAAAGTGGGCCATTCCAGATAGCGTTTATAAAGAAACCTATATCACACATTATATTATAGGGTCCTAGGTCAAACGATTACACTCCATATGATTATCCAATTTTGTCCCCATGATTGAGGCAATTTTCTTTTGGTTTTTTGCTTCCACTATATGGATAGTGTTTTATACATTTACACATTAAAAAAAGTTGAAAAGAAAAGAAGAAATAAAGTAAAAAGAATCGGCATGTCGAATCCACTAGGATTCGCCCACAAGTATTCCCCAAGTATTTCGACACGTATCAAATTGGGTTCCGACTTATGTCAAAAACAGGTAACTTTTTTGTTATGTTGAATTTGTTGGTGAAAACGCTCCAATTTAAGAAAATTGGAGTTTTGTACCCTTTTTTGATAAAACTTCAAAGTTCTAATCCAACAGTTAGACTCGTTGATATTTTTCCTACGCACTGAAACCCGATTCAAACCAAAAGTCTTTAAATTAAGCCTTCTGTAGTAGAAAAAGTGTTTTTTTTTACAAAAACTGTCGAATCATCGGTACCTTTACCCTACATCCCCTACCCCCCAATTGCAGCCCCTGCGATGAGGTCTGTATAATAACGCTTTACCGTTTCCACTGAACCAGACTGCATAATGTTTACAGGCCTTTTTGATCGACGATCAGGACTCTCAAATTGAGAATCTGGTCATCAAATTCAATTATTATAAATAATACAGTCGACTCTCGATAGATCGAACCTCGATAGCTCGAAATACTCGATATCTCGAATTATTTTCAATCCCTTTCATAAAACTTGTCTAAGTCAAGAAAAAACCGTGCATAACATAGATATGTATAAATTTTGTTTAACATATTTTTGTATAAGATTTTGTTAATGTTCTAATGTCTATTTCTGAGCAAACTAAATTTATTATTGACATTTGAAAGTAAATTCGTGATATGTCAAGTCTATACTGCACTAATAAAGTTATTCTTAACTTTAGGGAGGTTGTAGGGAGTAAATATACTGATTTTGAACCTCTATAACTCGAATTATTATTTGGCTTATCTCTAAAACTCGTTACCTTTATAAGTCGAACACCAGAGTAACTCAGTTACTCTGGTGTCCTCACTGAAGTAACTCTATAATAGCATCTTTTCCCTACGTGGATCAGTTTGCGCCAATTGTACATTTTTTTTTTTTGTTTGTTGTTTTATTGATTTTTAGTTTTATATTGTTTTTTTTTTATCCTGTTCTTATTGTGTTTCTTTCGTGCTGAAGACGCCTTGTCTGGATACAGGCGAAATATCCGTGTTGTTTTGCATTTGTCTTTTCTTTCCTCTCCACTGGCCACAGTCTGGTTTTTTTTTTTTTTTTTTTTTTTTTTTGATTTTTCTCTTTGTTGGTTTTTGTCATGGCTGGCCAGTTCGGCTTAAGATCTTTCATACGTAACTCGAAGAAAAATTGTGGTCCCGTAAATTTCAAGTTAGTGAGAGTCAACAGTATAGTCATGAATCTTGAATTCAATTCAGAATCTGACAATCAGATTCTCGTTTGTCTTGTAAAATCGGATTGTCTCATTGAATGAAAAAGTCATTGAATGAAATGTCTTTGCCTTGCTCTGGAAGATGTTTTTTTTTTCTAAGAAATTGTACAGCTTTTTTTTTTATATAATATTTGTCTTTATGGTTTGATGTTATTTTCCTTGTTAGAGCCCAAGAATATATATAAGATCTGATTGCTTTTTGTTTATTTTTTTTACTAGAGAGAGAGGGAGAAAAGGTCAGGTAGAATTAAAAAATTTAATAATATTCCAAATAAATTTAGGGAATATCCATAGAAAAACGGATACTAAATTTCTACCTTTTCATTTTTTTCATTCTACCTTTTCCTTTTCAATTCTACCTTTTCCACTATTCAAATATTATGCCAAAACTTGATTTCTTTATAACATTTGATTCCGAGAATTTTTTACTGCTAATTGTGGGTGGGCGCAGCTGCCCAACCCCGGTAGAATCCCCCTTTCTAGAGTTTGAAAAGTTAATTTTTGTATTCTCTATGAAAAAGTCGAAAAAATCAAATTGATCCTCACCCCCCTCTAAATTTTGAAAAATACTGTGTTTTGCATCTTCATTTAAAAGAAATTACAACCTCCCCCTACATTATCATGAATTGGTGCTCCAGTTAGTGTAGAATATGCTGTACAAATATGCAAAGCTTCAACACAACTTTTGAATTAATGTACTTACTGGTGGAATTTCAAAAGGTGATAAGTAGGCCTAGCTCTCTGCTGCTATTAAGCAGGATTTTTATAATAATATTTGATAATATGTTCCATGGGCTCCAAGAATATCTAAAACCTGTTTTTGGGTCGTGGGGGGGGGGGGTCAGGTAAAATTACTAAAAGGGCTAATATTTCAAATAAATTCCCCGAATTAAATAAATTACCTTAAACTCCCATTAAAAATGGGTAATAAATTTATAATTTAAATTTATTATAAATTATACCTTTTAAATTTATAATATAAATTTATACCTTTTTAATGTTTCAAAACATTGAACTGAAATTCGATTCGGAGGTCGGAATTGAGCACATTTTGGGGATGATTTTGCTAAATTATCGCCATAAATTTGTGAACCCTCATAAATTATCTCCATAAATCACCACAAACACCCAATAAAAATGGGCTATAGATTTCTACTTCAATAATTTTGTGAATCCCATAAATTAGCCCTATAAATTTATAAATTTGTGAAATGTTGCGGGGATTGTCAAATTTTACAATTTGGATTGTAAAGTTTGATTTTTTCTCCCTAATCGAGATTATCAATCAAAAACGCCTTATGTAGGTTTCATCTTTGGTGTACATATTTTAGTGTACAGGGAGTGCCAAATGAAGGGTTCTGGAGGAATTCCTCCCTAGATTTTGAAAAGTACCTGTTTTGTTATTTTCATTGAATAAAATTACCCCTTAGAATCTGAAAAATAACTTTTTTCAGTATCTTCATTCAAAAAATGAAAGTAACCTTGCCCCTTTATAGGTTTTTGCCCCGTGAATTAGAATGTATTCTGTATACACTATGTAAATAGCAGCAGAAACTGTTAAATATTTTACTCGCTGGTGGAATTTCAATTGTGCGTAAGCCCTGGTTCTGCTGTAGAGTAAACGAGCATTCTAGTTATATTTTTGTTAAGCCGTTGATACTGTAGTTTTGGTGTGATTATTCTTTGCGCTTTTATTGGTTGAGGCGTCTATTTATTTTCAGCAAACGTAACCGAAGAAATTGGCAAGAGGTCACCATCACCAGCATATGAAGTTTATGAAGTTCGCTGTAAGTTGTCTTTTCAATATTTTCTACAGTGGTTTAATATAGTGCCACTGCTCCAGCTCACTCATGCATGTGGCAGGTCGTGGTAAACTTTCAGAGGAAAACTAGAGTCAGTCGAAAAAGAGGTCGGAGGCATAAATTAGTAGGTAGTCTCTCGAGTGTCATTTTAATAAAGAAAGAGGTATATACCCCGAAATTAATAGAGGTGTGCACACCTGTGATAAATACTAGGTAGTTTCTCGATCGTCATTTCAATAAAGAAAGAGGGGTTTACCCCAAAATTCAACGTATTATATATTATATGCCAACTTATATACCTATTATACCAACGTATATACCCATTTATATACTAACATATTTACCTATTCAACGTCTACCTTGAGAAGTATACGCGTTGGACAGGTATACGCATTCAATGAGACACAATAGCTTGGAATTGGGTATTTTCCCAGGAATTATTTTCTGGTTCTATACTCCTTGTAATGATCCTAGCTTGATAAGGGTATATAATATCAACTTTAAGAATGTCTACTTAATTAAATATCGCCCCCTAGACCCATCTTAGGTCTATTCATACTCGAAAACCAGGATTTTCTAAGATTTTGTTTTTGAGGTTTCAAAATCTTATTTCCCAGGGGTGATCGTATCGAACCAGTGGTCCTAGAATATCGCGGATGGCTCATTCTAATGGAAATTAAAAGTTTTAGTGCCCTCTTTAAGTGACAAAAAAATGGAGGGCAACTAGGCCCCCTCCCACTCTCATGTTTTTCCCAAAGTCACCCGATCAAAATTTTGAGATAGCCATTTTGTTCACCATGGTCTAAAAATACAATAACAATGTCTTTGAGGATGACTTAATCCCCCACAGTCCCCTGGGGAAGGTCTGCTAGTTAAAACCTTGTCCAATGTTTACATATAGTATTGGTTATTGGGAAGTACAGAGAAGTTTTCAGGGGGGATTTTTCTTGTAGTTGGGGCGGAGGAGGGGGGGTAGGGAGGTACGTGGGAGGATCTTTCCATGGAGGAAGTTTTCATGGGGGAAGGGACATTGCTATGAAGGGGGCGCCGGATTTCACAGCATTATTTAAAAAAACGATCAGAAATTAAATAATACAAAAAACAATTTTTTCAACTGAAAGTAAGGAGCAACATCAAAATTTAAAAGGAACAGAGATTATTACGTATATGATTGGGTTCGTCCCTTAGTCATTACCGCACTCTTTACGCTAGAGTGTTCTTTGTACTTTCATCAGAGCTATTTATTCTAATTAAAGGACTTTGTGATTAAGGGGTTATTCTTAAAGAATTTGAAAAAAATTTGAACTTTAGTGTAAAGAGCGAGGTATTGACTAGGGGGCAAACCCTTTAATGTACGCAATAAAAATATACGAGTAGAGAAGTTCGTTACGTAAGTTAATTTGTAAGTTACGTCAGAACAAAATTTCGAGAAAGCCATTTAACCAAAAAAAGTAAAATTAATATGTAAATTTTGTTTTAATTATTCATGTTCAGTGAGCCAAAATCAAAGCTGTATTAATTCAAAACGTCCAGAAATTAAATAAAAAAACAAGTTTCTTTTAGCTGAAAGTATGGAGCGACATTAAAACTTAAAACGAACAAAAATTATTCCGTATATGAAAGGGACAGTTCCCTCCTCAACGCCTCGCTCTTTACGCTAAAGTTTGACTCTGTCTCACAACTTATTTTTTTAGAACAATAAAAAACTTTAGCGTAAAGAGTGAGGCGTTGAGGAGGGGACATCCCCTTTCATATACGGAATAATTTCTGTTTATTTTAAGTTTTAATGTCGCTCCTTACTTTCAGCTAAAAAGAAATTGTTTTTTATTTAATTTCATGTTTGAAACCAAGCTAGGAGAAATGCTGAGCACAAGTCACTAGAGCACTAGAGACACTTCTGCTGTCAGGTAGACTTTTTTTTTTTTTTTTTTTTTTTTTTTTTTTTTTTTTTATTATAGATAAGATTCCTTTGTTGATCGATTCACAAAACAGCAAATCAAATTAAACAAACATAGCTACTACTAGAAGGTTAAATAACCTGTGTGTAGTGACTCAATTAATTAGTTTGTTCGCATAATCAATAACATATAAATAAATAGGCTGCACTAAGAAAAAAAGTTTTAAAAAATATAAATTGTTTAAGATTCATATTCATTGTTCAATTTTTATTATTATTTATATTTTAGTTTTATTTTTCTGGTCTCCTATGGTTTAAATATATCATAGGAAGACGGAATTTTTTATATTCAGTTGTATCCATCTGCTGAATTATATTTTAAATTTGGTGCACATGGTTTATTATATCAAGAATACGTAGAAAGTTGGTTGAAAATTGTTGATAAATGATTATTTTATTATTTTATGATTATTTTATTTTTGATTTTATTATTTTTGATATTTTTGACATTATAGATTTGATTTTATTATTTTGATATTATTTTATTTTTGATTAGATGATTATTTTATTTTTAAAGCAAGTTAAAGAGGACTCGGTACCTTAAATCGTTTTGCGACCCTCAGTGTCGGCTGACCGTCTCAAGACAAATGGCCTATTTGCAAATTCTTTCTGGGACTAGCAATCATGAAGAGTTATTGAGTGTTTGTGGTTTACTGTGAAATGTGATTGAAAAGACAGAGATTTTACGGCCTTTTTTTTGCGAGGTTTTATTTCAAAGCGGGTAATATCACAGGAAACTCCCAAAGCTGCCAAATCGCTCAAATGGTATTTTTTATGAGTTTATTTTTAGTGTTTTCCTAGTAGGTATGCTAGAACATTTTTAGGAACTGCCATTTCCATAACTTAAACAAAAAAAAGTCGACTTTGTTTAATCAAAAAATCAAAACTCACACTTTCTAATGATAAGTCTCATTATAACTGAATATATCTATCTACAGCACAAAAAGCGAGAAGTTAAAAAAATGTTCTATTATTTCCAGAACAGTAGGTGTCGGGGTATAATTCTGATATTCTAGGCATGCTCTACAAGCTATGGCAAAACCGCCCAATTAGTTCTAAATAGCTTAGCCACACGAAATAAAAAAAATTATAATCGTCAAGATAGGATGATCCTTAAATCTTTCCCCTAGGAAATCCCCTTAAATCTTTCCCCTAGGAAATCCCCTTAAATTTTTCCCATAAGAAAATTTCTAAGCAGTATCATATTTCTCGCTTAGTGAATGGATAAATCTGACTTTTTCCAGGTGTGCTCCTTAGAGGAAATTTCTTTTCAAAGTTAATATTTTACTGGAACAGAGTTACTGCTACTTTAAGGTTTTTCTTGAAATTTTTTGATTGGCTAAAAATTATACAAAATTCGGATTGGCTTGAATTACTATTAGCTGAATTTCTGTATTAGTAGAATCCCCTTGTGAATGGAAAGTAAGCAATATCAAAACCCTGGCTTGGTAAATGGATAGATGTGGAACCGGAAATTGCAATGATCTTATCAGTAAATGGATAATTACTTTTTGGTGAAAATTACCGCTGCAGGCTTGTCGTAAAATACGTTGTTTCAGAAGATACATATGCCTTAATATCTGTGGTTACAGCGGAAAAAAGAAAATCGAAACTTTGTGGTGAAAAACTGCCGTAATTTTCTCAAACCCTTAACCTTCTTTGTGGTTTATTATTCTGTGCATACAACAGGTGGTGGAATAATTAACTGGTGTCTACTCCATCCACTCTGACCGTAGGACCAAGGACAGTGAAAATGAAATCGGGTTGTGTTTCAATTTGCTAAGTGGAGATTCACAAAACCATATATATATATATATATATATGTATATATATATTTATTGATATATACATTATATATATATATATATATATATATATATATATATATATATATATACATATATATATATTTATAATATGTATACATTTTTCGGATGAGTAGGGGAGATATAGAAATTCCCAGCATTCGGTTCAGGAAAAACATTTCCGATTATAGTGGCTTCATATATCTCTTCATGTTTTTTTTTTTTTTTTTTTTTTTTTTTTTTTTTTTTTTTTTTTTTACCGAGATTGGCCTTTATTAAGTTGTTTTCCTTGTGTTTTCTATATTTGTACAAACTTTCTTGTGCACTAATAACTGCACTAATTACTTATAATCAAATATATATTTAGGATCACCATAAAAGCTGATTCTTTGATTTAATGTTATCAATTGTTAGGCTCTTATACATTCGTTATTGACAAGGATTGTTATTTACTTACCATTCATTACTAGGGAGAATTAGATTTTTTTTGTTACTCCAACCAAATCATATATATCATTTGAATAAGAATTACTAAAGGACTAGTCAAGGGCCCCACTTACCTACGCATTAGTCATTTTTATCGACTGCTTTTATATAACCAACACTCAACACAATGTCCGTCTCTTTCATACTGCATTACATAAACAAGAATTGCTTCCCGTGTTGTTTTACAGTCAGAAGCATCTGCAAAACTGAATACTCACCAATCAAAGCCCCTTTAAAAAGTCTTGAATAGCAAACCCTTCGATTCTTTGACAAAAGCGGATGATTTGAACTTCCTATAGTTTCGATCTTCATATTTGTTTTGACTGATTTCTTCCCCTAATTTGTCACCAATCAGGACTGCAGAGTATATCATGTTTTCTTTTGCAAACCGGATAGTTATAAACTGTGTGTCAATAATTGCCTTGGCCACTGTTCTGAAATGGAAGGTAGTTTCTATTGGCTTTTGTCTAGTTGTTTTTTATTCAAAACTAGTTACATTGATGGTTACTCTAGGTCGAGATCAAACTACTTTTTCACCAGTACTTCCTCGTGTTCGGGTACTTGTTCGTTCGACGTAATTCGATACTTCTAAATCTCCATATTAACCAATAATGAATATTTACTTTTGAATGGCAAGTAAGGTAACTTCAGGTCGAGGTTGAACTACTTGTTCACCAGTGCATCCTTGCACTTGGCTATTTTTTTTGTTCGAACGTAATTGGATACCCCAAAGTTCCGTACAGGCTTAAAAGTATTGAGTTTTCCAAGAAACTACCATTTTCTTCCTTTTTTTTGTCAATTTAAAGAACGATATATATATATATATATATATATATATAGAAAAATTTTTTGTGGAAAACTGTAAATGGGACACTCAGTCACTAATTAAAACATATATTTTCCTTATTAAGAGTCAAAATCTATTGGCAGACAGCCAACAATGGGGCAACACACATTTTTTCCATGGTTTTCCCCTATTCTACTCTCTTTCCTTTGGTTTCCTTATAATTATTTTATAGTCCCAAATTTCCTGGGGGTCATGCCCCCCCCTGCCGGCACCCATATGTAGCATTATATATGGATATTTATTAAGATTTTTCAAATACTGGCTGTCTTGAGCGATGCATGTGAAATAGGGTTTTTACTTTTTTTTTTTTTTAAATTGATTTAATTTGAGGAAACTTCTTTTCTCTTTAACTTGAAGGAAACTTTTTGATTTGATTTAACTTGAGGAAACTTCTTTTTTCTTTAACTTGAAGGAAATTTTTTGATTTGATTTAACTTGAGGAAACTTCTTTTTTATTTAACTTGAAGGAAACTTTTTGATTTGATTTAACTTGAGGAAACTTCTTTTTTCTTTAACTTGAAGGAAACTTTTTGATTTCATTTAACTTGAGGAAACTTCTTTTTTCTTTAACTTGAAGGAAACTTTTTGATTTGATTTAACTTGAGGAAACTTCTTTTTTCTTTAACTTGAAGGAAACTTTTTGATTTGATTTAACTTCAGGTGGTTCAGTATTCTTATTCTTGGTTATCAAACGATTACACTCTTTGGTTATTTAATGGGTAAAAAAGGTCAAATAGCTAATCATTCCATGATTGACCCCTTCCTACCCGTCACAGTTCTGGGTATGACCCCAGTCAAGACCTTTCTATCTATAAAATTTATGCATAGTTCTCGTGATTTTTATGTGGTTATTCATTATAATCATTTCATATTTTGCTGACTGGTTACGGTAATCCAAAATGCAGTATGGTAAGAAAAATGTGTTTTCTGTTGTTGTTTTTTGCTTTTATCAATAACCTGTTGTTATATATATTAAAAAAAAGAAAAAAAGAGAAAATTGAGTTTTTATTTCGAACATTTAAACACAATTTCGATGTCAAGAGCCCCATTTCCCAACTATTTCTGTGAATAAGAAAAGCGGATATAGCGATCTAGTCAGTGTCGTCAATTGGGGGGACAGGGTAAAGGATGTCTCTCCCTGGATTTTTTAGAAGCAGTGAACATCTTCTAGTCTTAAGAGTTAACACTTATTACCCAGTGTCGGTTGAACCAGAACCTACAAAAAAGGGTACAAAATCTAGGGAGAGTAATTACCCCCTTCTCAATTGGCGTCCCTGGAAAAGTAGTAAACATGATATTTTCAGTTTGATGTCCAGATCTTTAGAGGCAAATTGACTATATCGACATCTACAAAGCTGTAGCTAATAACGCTCTGGTTCTTCGTTCTAGTAAAACAAGGGAAATGGGTCGAGGAACTAATGATCTAAAATCCCTGATTTTAGGTTTTTTAGATTTATTAGATTTCTTAGATTTTTTTAGACTAGATTTTTAGATTTCTAAAATCCTGATTTAGATTTCCTGATTTTTTTTTCACGGTAGGGAAAACCCATACCACCAAATAGAAGATGCGCCAGATACAATTCAAAGTTTCTGTTTTTATTTCGTAGAAGGGCTGCTGAATGTTTTTACTCAAAAATTCCTTAAAATTGAAAACATTTTAAGGGTTTCTGTTACTTTATGTAATCTTACGGAACAAAATTCTATTCATAAAGTAGGCAATGCTAAGTAGACTCGAGTGGTAAAAAAAAAGAAGGAAAGAAGCAAAGAACTTTTTTTTATTGGACTACAAACAGTGCGTAGGACTTCAAATATGACAATCCTTAGGATCCCTGTTCGATGGAAAATTTAAAAAGTTCTGTGTCCACTGTATTCAAACTGGCTCACCCTATCATGATAAAAAACGGTTTATCCCCCCCCCCTCCGTTGGTTGTCATATAGAAGAACAGTTAAGGTAATAGATTTTAATAATTCTAAAAGAAAAAAAAAAAAAAATAAAAAAAAAAAAAAATTTGGTGTTCTTTCCAAAGGGCAACAGGGATTTTCTAACTAATCGTATAACCACTCACTTGACTACCCTATTTAAACACTATCGAATTATAATCGTTCACGTAGTAACCAAGTATAAAATAACACATCAAATAAATACCCATATCAAGAGGTTTTACATCCCCAATGGGCCATACCAAGCGATATTGGATACCCACGACAAAACATCCGATGTAGATAATTGAAACCCCCTAATGGAGGGTTTTCAGTTTTTATAGGCTGACGTTATGAAGATAAGCCTTGACAATAAACATGACTGCACAATGATGGACGTATGAGAAGTAGAGGGGGTGGGCCCCCTCCGTTGAAATTCTATATTTTCTTGTATCTCTAAGCAATTCTTATTCAAATGATTATATGATTTTTTTTCGAATTCCGCTTCCGATCCGTTGAAATTCCATATTTTCTTGTATCTATGAGCAATGCTTATTCAAATGATTATATGATTTTTTTTTTCGAATTCTGCTTCTGATCTTTTTTTTTCATTTAAGGGCCCACTTAAAAAAAATAGGTACGTGCCTGATGTCAGTCATCAGAAAAGAGTCCCAAAGGACCTTACAACTAGTAAATCAAATGATTCAAATGTAGCAATGACGAAAACTTTAAAGAGAATGTCTTTTGTATTGGCATTTCCAGTAGAGATGACCCTATAACTCCGATCACTCACCCCTGCTGCCACCTACAACTTTTATACATAATTTATGTCTGTTTGTTGTCAGTGAGAATGAAAAATCAGGAATTTGGTCGCATTTATGGATGTTTCATGGACGGTTATGTGTGTTGGTCAATTTATTTGATGTTTTTCATGGATGTCAACAGCACTTCATGGTTTTTGTCAGTGAGAATTTGAAAAACAGGAACTTTCTCACATTTATGGATGTTTGTATGGTTTTTGTCAGTGAGAATTTGAAAAAACAGGAACTTTGTCACATTTATTTGATGTTTTTCATGGATGTCAACAGCAATTTATGGTTTTTGTCAGTGAGAAGGGAAAAACAGGAACTTTCTCACTTTCATGGATTATTGAGTCTAATGGGAGCAGGTCAATGACAGTTCCTTCATGTTGTTGCTCTCAGCAAATGTTATGAGTTTCCAGGAAACCGTTAGATCACGTGTCTCCTTCTCAGCCAATCAGAGGGCTTGCTTACATATTAGCGGCGGAGGGAATATAAGGAATGAGTTTTTACTAAAGTTTTATTAGTCTGTCAACAGAATTCAAGAGAGTCAGAAGAGGGGTTTCCATTATAGTTATTAGGATATACTATTTGTGTTGATGGCAAATGGAATGTTTACCCTCTTAGAAGTAGATAGTGGAGTTGATGGTAATGATACAAGAGCACCAAACATTGCGGTGGAAATCACGAAAGGATCGTGGCTTTGTCTGGAATGGGATGAAGTATATGCAAGATATGTGATATCCTTGAGCAAATTTAAAATGGAGGATCAATTATGTTTCGCTGCAAAAGTTAATATAGCACATGTGAATAAACTTCAATGTGCTTTAAGTGCATTAGTGAAACATATCGAAGACAATAAACTGTATCGCTAATTGTACATGCTTAGTATTATTGTTGTTGTTGTAATTATTCAATAAAATTGTTTCGAAATCGAAAATGTTCCCTTTCTTTTCTGGCTAGGGCTAACGATTCATGGTCAGTCTCGAGTCAGCAGTCAGAGTCAAAGGATTGAAAAATGAATAAATTTGAGAAAGAGAGAATTTGATCGAATTTAGTGTTTATGGAAAAACATTTGATTTTGGATGATGATTTTTTTGAGTTATCTCTCCAACGCAGGATATTCACTCAGGAAACACTTTACAATATAATTAAAAGTGATTCTCCCCCATTGGACTATTGCATGAAACGTCTAAGATGTGATTCAAATGCTTATAGTCAATTTATTGATATATTAAGTGGAACAACGCAGAATCATATTGTGGAGATACTTTTGAAATCATTGCCAATGGATTCAATGTAGATGGCTCCTCCTTCGAAAGAGGTAACGTTACAGAGTTACTCCTCTCCCCTTTCCTACACTTTGAATTTATCGAGCGAAGACGATCAGTTTCGTTTTAGCTGTGAGTGAGTTGACATCGGAAACCAAAAAATGTTCTATATATGCCCATTGTGCTTGTACACTCTTGGCAGTTGGACTCAATGTGAGAATTGTACAATTATAGATGACTATAGTGAAAAGTGTAAATTATGTAATCCTTGTAAATTACATAGAGGCTATGCAGTACAAATTAAAGGATGTAATTATGTCTTTAAGAGGTGTGTGACTCTCATCTTAAGGGGGACCTATGCTCCAATTGTCACTATGAAAAATGCGATCAGTGAGAGAATACTAACCCCGATATGATTGGCAAGAATCCCAAACGTGATTTTAGTTTATTTCTACGGGATTGGTATCGTCGTGGATTTAAATTATTCTGGGAAGAGGAATCTGGTCTACGATTCAACTGTTGGGGTAACAAGACAATCTGGTTTCTACGTCATCGCTGTGACGACACTGCCTACTATGACTATAAACCAAGTGATTTTTATTTGGAAGGTACCGAATGTGATTTACCTCTTGAAATCGCTGCATGTGATATTGCTTCAAATAGACAGATTGAAACTCGTGAATTTCATAATATGAATGCAAATAGTATCATTGACTAAACAAAGAGATATGACAAGAGTGAAGTTACATTGTACTGCAGAAAATGTGACCCTGACTATTTACTCAATCAAGATCAATATACAGTGCATCCAAATGATTTACCAGCATTAGTCGTTCACAACAATTGCCTATACACCGATGAAGAAATCTAAAAGTGAAGATTTAAAGACACTGTTGTATATATACATTTTATTAATAAATAAATTCACAAACATTTTTTAAGGACTTTACTCTTAGGGCACTGAAATCAATATTAAATACTCTTGTAAGTATATTTTCCACTAGAAAGTCATTCAGACGGGGATTGTCACCATAAATGTTGAGAAACTGCTTGTAAGTATAGCCACGACATCGGAACATGAAAAAGAGTAGTGCATGAAAGCCACAGCTCTTAGTCGTTAGATCCTGCACCCTCTTTCGATTTCGAATAATATTTTTCCCACTGCTCTCAATATACTTGCTGATGTGAGGTGTGTAGAATGTATATGGTAGGCCAAGAGGATCAAAAAATTCAATCGTCTTCTTTGTTTGAAAGATGCACAGCCAATGACCCGTCAGCACAGTCGATGGACTGCTATTAACAATAATCAAGGTATTGTTCGCACTTTGAATTTTTCCAAGATAGTCTGAGGGCAGACAATAGGATTTGTACTGGGACATGTAGGGATCCATATTAAATACATTGATTATTTGACTGGTGTTCATGGCGCCAAGTCTAGTAGAACACTACCTTCGGGAGTGATTTCCCAATAGGTTTCATATTGATTTAGTGAGATTAGTGCAATACTCTCAGCCAATGGGTCGGCAAATGTACATTCTAAACGCACAGTCCCCGTACGTACTCTACTCATATCCTGTGTGCCAGACAAATTCAGTACAATAATACCATGTGTTTTAGCAAACATATTTTCAGTTATACTATTTTCAAATGGTTGTGAATCATCATCTAGGGTTTGCATGGTCAACCCATACAATCTTCTATAGGATTTATCAAAAGATAGATTGTAGAGTGGGATGCCGTTTACTTTGCACACAAGAGATGAAAGTCCAAACATCTCGAATTTATGTGGGCATTCAGTCCATGATCCTCTTGCACTGGCGCTCTTTACAAATGACAATCCAAGTTTCGAGGGGATTTCGCCATTGATAAAGGATGAATCGGTGAAGGTGCGTGATCCCATGGCAATATGACGTTGATTGGTGATTGTATGAGGAACAAGTAGTTTAATATTATTTCCATTGGCTCTCAGTTTTTTCCACGGCCAAAGCAACAGAACTCATAACCTGTTGTTTGCGTACAAGAAGTATTGCCGAGGTGAGAGAGAGACTTACATCGGGATTGGCAGCAAGTTCTTTTCTCAATATGAAATTGGATGGTGCAACCTTCAATTTTATATCCACTTTAACATTGGGCGGCAGCCATAGGGGTATATTAAATATTTCATGATATATTTTTCCAACTAGATGTAATTCAGTAGTTGTAGCATTTTTAAGTGCATCTGTACTATCAGTATTAGTAATATATTCATATCCATTGGAGGCGCCTCTCAAATCTTTGTATGACGGGGGTGTCATCAACATAAATTGCATATAGCTTGCATAGTTTGAGAGATTGTTGCTTGTGCTCACCAGCGTACCATTGATGTAGACACTTATATGACGAAATAAATTATGTAATATACAATTTTCATAGGATATCCCATCGACCCGAACTGGCATTGTATTATAGGATTTCCGGACTTTCATTTGTAAATCTATAAATGTCGAAGACATGTCCATAAAGTAGTCTTCATTGGAATAAATTTGAAAGTTGATAGTATCAGAGAGGGGTTGTTGTGCATAAAATTGTTCATAGTATCCATGCTTGACACTCACATCAACATTTTGAGCATTGAATAGATTCAATGAGGCAGTGATTGAAGGTTGAGAATCCTTATACGGCAGGTAGAACATTTTAAGCGAAGAAATCTAGTTTAAATCTAACAATTTTCTTCCTGGGACTTCTGTTTACACTACGCGTCGGCTTTTCCCTTCTTTTCTTTGACAAAAGTAATGATGTCTTTCGTTTCCATCCTGAGTAGAGATTGATGAATGATGTATTGTTTCTTGACCTTTTTAAGACTTTACCATTCTGTTTCTATTTCTCGTCAAGGGTTCGCGCACTGGACCTAAGAATTATCGAAGTACTTTTTTTAAAATCCTTACCAGAGCCCCAATCGTATAGTGTAGAGGATAGAGGATGCAAAATCGGTCGCAGGCGGTACAAGATCTTTTCCAGCCAGTGGTAGTGGAGAGCAAAAGAGCTTAGCAAACCAACTGCCAAGACCAGAGCCAGACATTGACGAGTAACCATTGTAGTAGTCCAATCCATTGCCCTATTGTCTTGGACCAAGAATATTAATATAGAAGTCAATATCAGGAAAAGTGAATACCCGTTTTTTATTAAATATCTTGCTTTTGAACTATGGGCCGAAAATGACATGTAATCACAGCCAAACCTTTTGAAATTGCTATGGGATCACCTAATTCAGTTCTTAGTGTTAACTGACAGAGTTCCAAATAGGAAGTGTTTACGGAAATATACTGAAGATACTTTATATTATAGTGGTGAATATGCTCTCGATTGGTTTTTCGTTCAAGAGCTCTTAGGAGGGGAACATTTGAATTACAGACCTAAGATGTTTCCACAAGTGAAGCGTAGAGAAATATACAAGTGCCTGTGGAAACGGCAGGGGGGTAGTCAGCAAATATTAAATTAGTATTTCCGGCCCTTTTAACATTGATTATATTGAGCTTAAAGCCAAGAATCTCTTTTAGGTTATCATTGAGAATAACCTTTTCGTCGGCAATTGGTGAACTAATGTAGATCTTGCCCTCCTCCTTTGAATAGTTGAAATGAAAAGCTCCTTTTTTACGAGCGGAAATTCTTTTATTAATAGAACGACATAAAGCATTCATACAGGTGAGTTCCTCGTAGGGTTATTCAATATATGGATAATCCATCCAATTGATTTTTGAATTTGTTCTTGATCACCTGGTGGTGGCGGCCAATCATAGGGTCTAATTTTTATTTCATATTTACGATCCTTTCTCAGGATGTCATAGGTATTTTTGAGGATACAATCGACAAGATCCACTTCATACTTTCCATTGAAATTGATGGTGGGGGAGAGTTTTGTCCAAAAATAACTTGTTTTATTCAGATCATTGTAGAGTGGATCAGAAACGTTGGACATGAAAGTCACATAGAAATCATTGGGCATTGTTAATATCTTCAGCACTGACCCAAGAATCAAAATCTGAGTTGTATCCTAGCCAGCGAACAAGCAACTGTTTCTTGCCCCTACGAGTACGACTCTTTAATATCTTTTCAATTTGATAACTTTCACTAGTGTTTCCAACATTTGGCAGTTCATATTCATAAGAACCGCCAAGAATCACATCATCTTTGGTGTCTCTCAGTCGATATGTTATGGGTTCAGATTCTAGAATTTTGGACACTTTAAAAAGTTCGGTGCTCCATAAATAATTCCCCTTTTCAAAAATATTGGTGGTTCTATTAATTCGAACAGTATCACCAACATTGAATTTCTTCTTCTTTTTCTTCTCATTGCCATTGGAGTATTGCTTTAGAAAAGCATCAAATGTATTTTCACTATAATGAACATCCCGATATCTAAATCATGAATAAAAGCCGGTGTATTTTTCAATGTGCAATATCTTGAAATTAATAGACGAATCGTTCTTATTAATCGTTCAGCCAATGCAGCCTTTATCGGACTGTGACTATGATAAAGTGTTGTATTATATTTCAAAACAACCTTTTTCACATGAGGGTTAACAAATTCACTACCACGATCCGATTGAATTTTTCTATACGAATCCTGTTCAAGAATACTTTCAATGGCCCGATCAACTTCAACACCACTCTTTGATCGCAGTGGAATGGCATAGGCATAGCGACTAAAGACACTGATTGCCACTAGAATATATTTGTAGGGTGCATTGCGACGCCGTTGAACTGCGTCTAAAGTTAAAAGATCCATTTGCATTATATGCAGAGGGAAAAAGGCTTTAGTTTGTCGATATTGTTTACTGCGAAGCCTATGATTCCGATGTAGGGTGTAACTTGGTTCATTTTCTAGATACTCTTTTGCTTTTTTCAATGTGATGCCAGAGACAACTCTAGAAAGCGTTTTTGGAGAACTTAAACTTCCCGCTTCACCAATATTTTCATACAGCTTTAAGAACTTCAACCTTTTTGAATACAAACACTTTGTGTAACGTCCACTCCCCTTTTGCACACTTGAAGACTATTTAATTATTTTTCGCTTTCGACTAGCAATCAAAGGTGTTGCAAAATCACTATTGCTAGTATTTTCTAATATTGAATCTTCATCTTTTTTAAATAGTGTTGGTGTTGTTGGTGGACTATGTTCTCTTAGTTTCTTTAGAACTTGCTTATTGCCAATAAGACTTTAGGGAAAGTTTGATGCACTTAGAAAGGTGTATAGATTATCGTCAAAGGATAAAAGTCCTTTACGATTCGTCACTATATCACAAATTAAATCAACTAGATTATAACTTTTTCCCTGAATTATAATTCGTTTCCCTGTGCTGTCGACTTGAACTTGAGCACCAGTTTCCAACACGAGATAAGATTATACTCTTTTACTCTGTTCTCGATAGGTGAGTGGCAATAGGTTTCCAATTTTCAATACAATTGAGTTCAAGTCCTTCTCTTTTGATTGTACAGAATCATTAGGAGATGTTTCCTGTTTAGAGAGATCGGTGACGGTGGCAGGTCTCTCACGATAATGTCTATGTTTGTCCATACGTCGCAATGCATCTTGAAGTAAAAGTAGTTTTTTAACATCGGCAATATTCTCATCATTAATGAATTTCCTTAGATTGTCTTCAAAATGTTCGACGGGCGAGAGGACAAGTTCAAATGGTGTTAATTTATAGGGTTTTGCCATCTAGAGAAAACTATTTACAAGTCCTGCAATTATTGGCAGTAAAAGTCAGAAAAAGCTACCGCCCTCTTGAAGGAGATGTTTTCTTTTAAATTTTTTTCCCTTGTTTTTACAAGCCAAGGCACGTACAGTGGAACGATGTTGCTTTGTCTGTTGTCTAACACCTTCTGGCAGTTGAACATTGCCCTCAGTTAAATTTAAACAAAGTTCAGATATTAGATTAATGAAATCATTGTCAACACCATATTTGAGTATGGCCTTCCTAAGCAAGGGTTTTGAAGTGCTTAAAATGGAAAATAAATGCCGTTGTTCGTGTAGTTTCTTCAGTGTGATAATGTTAACTAATAACCTTTTCTACTGTTCACCGGAAGATATACTGTAATTTCATTGTCGAAAATGTCGGTGACTACACGTAGATCCTTTGGCGTGCTCTGATTAAGATCCAGCAAAATGTAACCATAGGGCTTGCTAGTCACCTGAGTGTACGCTGACAACAGAAATTTAGGGGCGCCTGGGTATATCTGTTTATTGAGAGTTATGAGCGAGCTAGAATCACGAACAACCCGATAGATAATATAGATAGTGCAATTCAAAGCAAGGGTTCCCATACATTTGCTCTGATGAAACAGATTGTGTAGAACTAGGGTTATGGAAATGTGTTCATGGTGGGAGCGAACAGTGAACAGTTGTAGCATTTCCTGTGAGAACTGTTCAATGGATTCAGCCAAATCATCAATAACCAGGTTTTTCCAAAAACATTTTATCGCAATTTTGAATTATTTTAGCTGAAAGTGTTGTTTTCCCCGACATTGAGGGACCACACAGAAACGATCTGAAGGGTGTTTTAAATTGATACATGCTGCTGACAATAGTCGGACTACAACTAACTGTAAATCATATGTGTCCAATGAATAAGTAGTAATTTTCCCATAGATCTATCTATTCAAGAACAACAAAAACAATATTTCATGGCAGCATTTATTACGTCAATATGAAAACAAATATTTGTTAAACATGAACAATGATAAAAATAACACTTATTCAACAAGAACCTGAAAAAACTTCATGGTCAACATGAAAACTGTATTTGTTCAACATGAACATTGATAACACTTTTGTCCATCAACATGAATAACACATTTCTGTACAACACTTTTGTCCATCTACAGCACTTATTGTCTTTAAACACTTTTCTGTACAATAACACTTTCTATACAACAACAACAAAAATACACTTGGAACATGAACTAGCACAGTTGAACATTATGAATTTAAAAAAAGGGTCCCCCCCAGGGCCGCGGTGCCGAAGGCCGGCCGCGGGTGGGACCCCCCCCCCGGGCACCGCGGAGGGGAAAACAATAGTTGTCGTCACGGCTCCCGGGTAGTGGTTGGGGTTGTGGGGTCAGGGGTGGTGGTGGTGGTTAGTTGGTTAGTTAGGTTAATTTATCCAGGCCAAGTTGATTACGATAGTCTATGCATTCAACTCGGTCTGAAATACGATAGTGGCCATGAGGCAGGACACTCACACCATTTTCGAGCACATAGACTTTGTCGGATATACACGACATTGCATTTTTTTCCACTCTCACAGTATAATTTCTATACTGTAGAGAGTGAATTGCAAGCACTTGTGCTCTTGGCACTAGGCAACTTTCTACACAGTCGCTGTACTCGCTCATATTGCAATTGATCTTTACAAAATGTGTAGGCACCCCTTTACATGTCTTCTTTTCATCCCCATTATGAGTTTTAACGCAATAAACTTTAGGACCCGGGAACACCCCCTGGATATCAAATCAATCCCCGTCTCTTATTTTAGCTTTAATAGTTGGTTGGGGGCCTGACATTTTACACGATTATGTTAAAGTGATGGCTTCCAATGGGTCGTATCCATCTATAAGATGATTTACTCTCTCATCTCTAACTCCCACTCTAAATCATCAGCCCTAAGTAGTTTTATAAGCAGAAAATCCGTATCACCATAGTAAACCTGAACCTCCCCTCCCGTGGCCATTGCACCTTGCACACATTGTAAAAGAACGACAACATGAGCTTTTCTGAAATTTCAAGTACTGAACTACCTCCTGCTATATTCTTGTTCAGTGCCACATTTCTCTTTCGCCTGTGTAAAAGAACCATGCCAGCCTCTATGCTCGTGAAAGATGTAAAATTGGGATCGGCAATAATTCGTGCACACTCTAGAGGGTCAGTCACAACGTCACAGCGAGATCTGTTACGTACGCTTTCACACATTTTGCCAAGCGCTGAATTTAGAATGAGCTTGTACAATTCCTTCTCTACCTTGGAGTTTGCCCTAGAGCGTTTATCGACAAAAGTATCGATAAACGTTTTCAAATATGGTCGCTGATTGAACTGCAGAACCCTATGTATTTTGGTGATCTTGAAACCATTGTTCACCATCCAGTGCAAAAGCACATGGTGCACAACGATGTTCTCTTGAGGGTCCAAATCAGCAATCAGTTTCTGTTTAGAGAGGGTCCAGTGCATCCCCATATCTTCAACCAATGATCGATTGTAGGGGCTCAGCGAGTCCCTGGTCACTGGTCGATTGATACAGGGAAAAACAAAATCTTTGACGGAGTCTTGAAGCGCTAGTAGGATTTGCCTGTCAACTTCAAAGAACTATCCTTATGGCCCGTTTTTCCTTACGATGTTATAGTCCGGGAACTCACATGAACTTTCAAGCGATTTATTGTTGCTATACGGCAAAGAGTAGTGAGACGTTCCTAAGGGGTATAAGGAGTTCATGTCCAAGAACACTGCATTTGACTTTGCATCGATGCTTTGTCCGCTCTGACCGGTTGACAAGACGCGGTCCCCATGAAAAACATACCCTCCCCTCATTGAACGCTCTACAAAAAGGTTTTGATCTACATCTGTGATTAGGCCTATTTCCTCCCTACTAATTTTTTAAATTAAATCCATCACTAAATGGGGTATGGAAAAATAATATCCTATATCTAACCCGAACTCTGAATAGATTTGGTCTGTATTCTTACAGACTATATCCAACAGAGTTAAAACGTCACTGGCCAAGTACAGTCTACAATAATCCCACTCATTTTTACAATTCCCCTTGGACCACACCTTCTTGGCAGACTCATAATCCTCGGCTGTGCATTCACTGTTAGTCATTGAATTGTGAAAAGCTTCAATTGGAGGTAGTTTCACCCCACTTAAGCGAGCGCCACAACACTAATAATCGTATGCGTATACACCTTTGCTGGTTAATAGGTCATACATTTCACTGTCTGGAAAGTGCTGTTTAAGCAAGGGAAAGCTATCAAAATTGTCGCTTTTCTGCACTTGAATCAATTGACTCAATGCCTTGGGGAAAAAACAAAAAGAATCTAAAAACCTGATTTTATTCCAGCACGTACGCCCATTATCCACTACCTGCCATTTCATTTCAAGAAGCAATAACTTCTTGGCCAATATGGGAATAATGTTGTAGGTAAATGAATTATTTACCCATGGACTATGTACTTCCACTCCCACCGGATGCATACGGTCAAGTGCTGGTAAAATAAATTTAGGTCATACTTAAAGTTGTGAATAAAAACAGGGATAAAAAACGTCTGGCTAACATTTAGGCTACATGATTGATGTAATACCCCCCTAAAATTGCTACCCCCAGATGATATTTCCTGCCACAAGTGATCATGGTCTCTGACTTTCCCCCTCCCCCCGCTTTTCCCTTTAGTCCCCTTATCCACCTCTACAAACTCCCCCTTACAAACCCAACATATTTTTTGATTTTTAATCGCAAGTCGATCCTCTGCAGACAACAGCATAGGATAATGGGTATTTCTCAAACGAGAAATAGCGCCATTAGCCGTGCCAATTAGTTTAGTCAGTGCCTTGACCATAAACTCATTCTCATCCAATGTCTCAACTATTTCTAACAACCGCATGGTGTTAGAACTGTCTCTTTGCGCATGAGCATAAGACACTGCAATGGCCTGGTGTTCTTTGATTCGGTTTGGATATTGGGGGTCATTCACCTCCACCAGCTTAGCTTCACAGTCTAAAGATATTTTGTTGCACTGGAGAAGGGTGTTCTGGAAATTTTTAAAGCGTAAAATGGCCCTATCCCCTGAAACCGTTTCCACTGTCTGATATTCATGCTGTCTACAGTGCTTCATGTGATTTTGCAACTTTAGTTCAGTCCAAAATCTAGAGAGGCATGTCGGGCAGTAGAAACGTGTCCCCCGCCCCATTTTACCCTCCCCCAGAACTCTACTAATGTCGGTAATCGGATTAAAATGGCCAATTGCATTTGGTTCACTTGGTGGTGTGTATAACAACCAAACCCAGTGTTTGACCAAATCAACTGACGGGCCCCTTACTGGGAAAACCGCCCCCTTCTTTTTAGAATGAACCCCATCTTCAAATTCTGTTTTATACTGTACCGCATTAACGTCAATATTTAAATGGGCATTAACTCTTTCAAACTTTTCAATAGATTTTAGCTTTACTGGTTATTTTCCATCTAAGCATGAAAAATCTACAATTGGGACATCGGACCCGTCCTTTCCATGTACAGCCCAGTTGTCTAAATTCGTCTTGGTAGAGTCACGTGCTAGCGGCTCGTATGTTGATATGAGGAAAGCATACTTGAAACACTTTTGATCTGTTTCAAAACAGATCATCTGGACACCTTTACAACCTACTAGATCTGGATCATAATTCAAAATAGTATCCCTCTCAGACCTAGCCCCCCCCTCTGCACATAAAATATTTCTTAAATTTTCATATATTAATGCTTAAATTTTCACTACATAAAACTGCTGAACTATTCCCTTGTGCATTGTAGTCCTTGACACACGCAATAATTTGCCCTAGCCACTCGCTAAACACTCCCTCAAAATTTTCAAAATTCGGATAAATTAAGCGTATCTCGGAATGTATATAATGGAAGTAAGCCTCGGTTTTCCCCTCATTCAAATAGCAAACCTTTAAAACAATAGAAACCTTAATTGTATCCCTACCCCCCCACAACTGAATGTGCTTCTCCAGTAGTGCACAAATTTTATCTACATAAGCATGCACAATCTCTACGGGATCACACACAAAATTTCCCCCCATAAGTGAGTTATCAGGATCCAAAAACGTCGCAGTGAAAACAACGATATTATTTAAAATTGCATTGGATAATTGAACATCGGGAAAAGTTATACCCCCTCCCCTAAGTTGTTCAACAATATTTGGGCTATGCTCCACTTCAGTTGTTTGAAGTGGACTCGTTAGGCTAACGGAGGCTGGATGAGAGTTCCCAGTTAATTCGTTTGTAAAATCCTTTAAAATTTGTGAAGTGTTTGGGCTCAAGTCCACCTGCTAAACTGTGCTAGGTTCTACATTGAAAAATTTTTCTATAATCTCATCAATATTAGATGGTACTTCAATGGAATTAATAATACCGTGCCAGTCACTGATGGCTGAATTGTCTTGAAACTCCGTTGCCTCTTCCTCCTCTTCTTCACTCGATGGTGAGTAGGGGACCAATGAACCAACCTATAAATGGAAAATAGTTTATTTTCAATGTGTTCAAATCATCCCCTACTGTTAAAATTTGGATTATTATTGCTTAAAACACGCTTAATAGCATTTGGTTAATTCAACTGAAAGTTCCAACTTAAGATATTTACAATCTAAAACATCGCTTTACATAGAGGGCACTAATTTGTTCAAAAAATAGTTTATTTTCAAAGTGTTCAAATCAGCTTTTTTTTTTTTTTTTGCGGCGCTTCTCTGGCCCGCGACGCATCTCTGTCGCGCATCCTAGCGGTGCGTATCGGGCCTCATGGCGCATCCTGCGGCGCTTCCCACAGCTCTTCCCGGCCCCCTTTACATAATGCCCGTCAAAAGTTGATGTATTTTTCTCTAATTCCATACAGATTTTTGAGAGAGAAAAAGGTTTTATTAAAAAAAATACAACACATTAACAACAAAACCCGAAGTTTATTAAACTTGTATGGGTAAACATCACCTTTTACAAAACCCTACATACACAATTACTACCAGCCAGCCTTAGACCCCCCCCCCAAAAAAAAGTACAAAAAATAATAAGAAGAAAATAAATAAAAAAAAATAAACGAAATAAATTAATTTCTAATAATTTCACGACCTAATTGGATACCAAAGACACAAAACTAAAAATCATTCATTCTATTCTACCTCCTCGTCGCCCTCCCAAAAAAAAAGTGTCACAATCACTTGAGAAAAAATTCGCCTAGCAAGGATTAAAACTCATATGTAGACAAACACTGTCCTTTTAATTTACTTCGAAATTCATTTAGCTTATCAATTGTTGAAATTGCCTGCGTTAATGGTTCCCATACCCGAGGGCCAACATGTCTTATTGAAAAAACAGATTGCTTTGTAATAACCTGAGGTTGCCGAACTAGTGTTGATGTTCTAGTCGAGTAATTATGAAATTAACACCACTTGTAAATATTTCCCTAAAACACTCAGGTAATAATACGCGCGTATATTTAAACATAAAAACAGCATTATAAAAACGGAATAATCCAGCAATCAGTAACATATTGACTTGATTATACCTATGTCGATTAGATATATTATGATTATCTCCAGTTAAAACACGTAGGGTATTATTTTGTAAACTTCTAAGGGGACGAAGGTGAATTAAAAACGTGCTTGACCACACAAGACAACCATATAGAAGGTATGGGTGAACAAAGGAAAAATAAAGCAATCTCATAATGACTGTCGGAAAAAAGTGCTTCAGTTTCCTCATCATCCCAACATTTCTGGCGACTTTGCCACTAACACATGAAATGTGTTCTTTGAAGTTCAGGCACTCATCAACAATCACCCCTAGATACTTTGTCGAAACTTCCCGAGGCAGAATATTTTCACCTAACTGTATTTTTTCAATCCAAGGGTAGTAATTGCTACTTCTCCCATACATTACAAAATGGGATTTTGCATGGTATAGCTGAAGTCTGTTAACCCTCATCCATTTCTCAATGTTTAACATGCCAGTCTGAAGATTCTGTATAAGTATTTCCCCTGTTTTTGCAGCAACAGTTAGATGCGTGTCATCAGCGAAATAAGGCAAAATAGATTTTGATGCTCCAGTATCACGACATTTTAAATCAAAAGACAGTCCATTGATAGCATTTCGCAGGTCATCAGTATATATAAGAAACAGTAGTGGCCCCAAAACAGACCCTTGAGGGACACCGAATTCAACAATTTTAACTTGCGATTTAATTTCACCAGCACTGACAAACTGATTTCTATCCTGGAGAAAAGATTCCAATAGACGATAAAACATACCTCGAAAACCACAATTCCTCAGCTTCACCAGAAGAATTCCATGGTCCACTGCATCAAAGGCTTTCACAATGTCCAAAAATACAGATGCAACTTTCCACCCTTGATCCAGAGCATCGTTCACAAAAGTCCTGAGAAAAAGAAGAGCTTGATCTGTCGACAGTGCTTTACGGAATCCAAACTGAGTTTTACTAAAATACTTTTTATTCTCCAGAAAATCAACCATCCTGCCACTAATCAATTTTTCAAAAACTCTCGATAAAACTAGCAGCAATGAAATAGGCCTATAATCATTCGGCAAATTTTTTTCCCCGCCCTTAAAAAGCGGAACCACTCTAGCAATTTTCATAAAATCAGGAAAAACACCAACTTTTAGGCACTTATTAAATAGAACACAAACCTGGTTGCATATTTCCGAGAAAACATACTTAAGTAGACGCAATGAAAGGAAGTCAGCACCCGAAGCATTATTCCTCATGTTCCACAATGTGGTACGTAATTCACTAGCAGTTACTGGTTTCAGATATGCAGATACATCACTTTCCTCAGGTAAAAACTGGTGGTATGTTCCATCCTCAGAAAATTTTCTCGTGGAGTTCGCTATCCGTTTACCAACAATAGAAAAATGGTCACACATATTATCTACAATCGAAGCATCAGTGTTGAAATTTTCAGGTAAAATTGAACTTTTGGAAGGGCTGAGAACAGAGTGAATTACTCTCCACGTTCGCCTGGGATTACCTGCACTTTTTTTAAACTCATTTCGATAATAATTAAGTCTCGCTTCTCGTAATAGGTTATTGAGTTCACAATTATATTTCTTGTATCTCACTTTCGCCTCAGGAGACACTACAGAATATTTATATAGCAGTCATCGATTTGATATGGCCTTCATCAGTCCTCTAGTAACCCAGGGTTTTCTAGGGGTAACATGAAAAGCCGGCTTTTTAATAATTGTACAACTTTCTTTTAGTAATTTAGTTATTTCTTAATACCACAATGAAAACTTTTCATTCACTTGCAGATCACTACTTTCTAAAAAGTCAAATTGAGTGTTCTTTAATTTTCTTCTGAATATGTTAAGAGCCTCAGCATCCATTTTCAATGCAGAAATTTGTGATGGTATATTCATAGCTGTAGGGACACCAAACTAACTAATAACAACAAGAACACCAAAATGATCAGAAACATCATTCAAAATAACATCAGCAAAATCATACTTCACATTAACAAATATATTATCCAAAAGTGATTCCGAGCGCAAAGTCACTCGACTACATATATTAACTGTTGGTCTTAAACCGTAACCCAACATAACATTTAAAAACTCACGAACTCTCGGGTTTACATTTACTGAAAATAGAACAAGATTAAAGTCTCCACAAACAAAGCATGAGCGATTTGAACCTGACAACTTATCCATTTGCCGCTCCAGCAAATCACTAAATTCCTGCACATTTACAGATGGAGGTCGATAAACAACCACCACAAAGAAAAATTTTCCTGACTTACAAAGTTCAACAACCATTTATTCAAAAACCATCTCTTTATTCACACGTAGATCATTCCGTATTTTCATTGAAATATTCTTCCTGCAATATAAAGCCAATCCACCATGTAATCGCGATTCCCTATTTTGCGTCACACAGTCATAACTATCAATTTCAAGTAGACTAATTGTATGATTACGAAGCCACGTTTCATTCAGTGCAAGCAGATCCAACTCAGAAATCTTACATAGTTCTGTTAAATAATTAAATGAACTAGAAAGACCTTGACAATTCAAATGGAAAATGCTCAAACTTTGCGGACTCATAGTAGATTTATTTCCAATATCAACTGGAAATTTATATTTAACCACTGGAAAATCTTCCATTGGTCCTTCATCATACTCCAGATTTAAGACCCCAGTCCACAGAACATTCCAACTCAATAAATTTCTCCGAAGTTTTTTCAATCTATTATTGTCATAATCCAACTCATTTTTTCAAGACACAAGCTTATGAGGCAAATGAGGAAACTAATAGAAAAATTAACTCTACTTACAACAACCACAAGTGATCTCCAGTATCCAGGAAGGCCGCAATCAATAACAAAAGAAAAAAAACTGAAAAAAATAGAAAATAAATTAAAAATTAAATTTATCATGAATAAAATACAAAATAAAAAGATACAACATAACATAAATAGCGACGAAAACCACCCTGCCATATCATCATAAACAATAAGTACAACAACATGGAACCCTCCATACAAGACAGTAGAACACGTTCCACCGTCTCGTACAAAAGAAAATCCCCGCCACTGAACCCACTGCCCATACAATATAACAAAAAAAACTCATGGAAAATAAAAAGGGAAAAATCTCACTCAAATTAAAAAATACAGGATAATGCAATCGAGGAAAAATATAATTGGTTTTCTTCATCAGGCACACACTTGTGCTAGTGCCGCTAACCACGAATACAAAATTCATCTTATAATAGCAAAAAATGACTCTAAACATCAAAACAAAACAAAATGAAATGCTAGAGTCAACAATCAAGTAGCTCTGGTATTGGCTCATTATACATATATTTCCCTTTTCCAACACCTTCTCTCTCAATCTGAATGAAGGGAGGAACAGTATTAGATACCCAAGCTGGAATACTCTTTCTACTCAATTTAGATTTAGTATCGTAAAGTCTCTTCCGCGCTTCACGAACACACAATGGATCATCATCGCTGACGTAAACATTATTCATAGCTGTATTTGAACCGAAAGTCTTGTTCTTAAGTTTTTTCCCATTGCGTAAAATCATTAACTTCGCCTCGCGTGATTTAACATTCACTTTGAAAAACTTTTGCTCTTTTTTATTCGTAAGAATTGTAAGGTCTGAAACCCTTGTTAATTCTAAACCATTGGTACATATTTATTGAAACAAACTTTCAGCAGTGGCTGCATCATCGCAAACCGTAGTCCACACATTAATGTTATTTTCTGTAGATAAATATTCCACTGCCATTAATCTTGCCGACAACGAAGATGTCATTTCACGGTAATATTTTGCTTCAGTGGATACAATATTCATTTGCGTTTTTAGTGAAATTACTTCTTCATTTACTACATCTCAATTTTTACCAACTTGAGCAACATTGGATTGTAAGATAGCTTGAGCATTTTCCACAGAAATTACTCGATTTTCTAGATTAGCCAATCTCGTGTCAATTGATTTTAATGTACTTTGAGACTCCGTTACAATTTCAAGAATTTTCGAGAAATCGTCCGCTAATGACTGGATCGAAGCACGATTTATTGACTTTTGCGTTGAAGAGGAATGCCCAGATTCGTCATGCGAAACCGATCCAAATTGGTCCTCTGATTTACGTTTACGCTTATTCCTCGTCATCACAAACCAGTAAATAAAAAATTTGAATATTCTTACCGGAAAAAGTACTTCTTATTTATCCACATAAGTACCGTCGTGCAGTTCGCTAAGCCGTTAATGCACGGCTAACACATAAATTGCCAAACAGGAACTCCTCAAATCATTCGCATTGGAACCCTCAGCTAATAAATTGACTTCTGTTTATGCGTAATCATTAATTAGCAGACTCCTTACATAAAAAAAACTTGTTCGCATTCACAAAACAAAACTCCGCCCACTTTGCTATTTCAATTCATTTTATCTCACATCAACCTAGGTTAAAAGCACTAGCCAAACGATGTTACTCGGCTGATAGCTGATTCATTACTGAAATTCCATACAGATTCAGTGAACTCATGAGTTTAATTATTGTGAGCCGTCGCGAGTGTTTCGATTTCCAAGATTGAACTTCAAAACGCCGAGAACCGTTAACTCGCTTTCCCCTCGCTAATATCTTTGGCACGATGTAAGGCTCAGTGCAAATTAGGACGCTGATATGCGACAAATGGAATAAACTCTCTCTTAAAACTATGTGATGAATAGCATTTTGAGTTTCAAAGGTACCTAAAAATATTCGCTTATGAGATGGCGGCGAAGAGATAGCAACAGAGAAAATAGTAAAGATTAGAAAAATAGCATTTTGAGTTTCAGAGGCAGTGATTATTAATTGACTAGAAATTACATAAAAATATTCACTTATGAGATATCGAAGCGATAGCAATAGCGAAAATAGCAAAGATTAGAAAAAAGAGGAGTGGTTTCTTTGCAATAAAATTGCATTTAGATATCTATGAGGGAGGGTAGAGAAAATAATGGTTGGGTTTGAGGGGGGGGGGTTAATATCTCTGTGACAAGTTTAAATTGGGATTGAAAAATAGTGAAAAGAAAAAACATTGGAAGAAATAGATAAGTAGGAAAAAAATGCTCACATTTGAATATCCTGGCTGCACTTGGGTGCCAGATGGTCCGGGTAGTGCATGCTGGAGGGCGGACAGGCCGACGTCATTAATTTCTTACGCAGATTGGGCTGCGACTTGTGCAGGACTTGTGACTTGTGCAGTCGAGCCAAGGGCTTGCACAGATGGCTGTACTTGACGAGGTGGCAGTGTGGAGCTGGGGGGTTTCGGCCAGCGGCCATATTGAACAACTGTTGCTCTTACAGGGGCTTGCATAGATGCGGTATCGATGTCGCTGGCTTGTATAGCGGGGTTCTCCACCCTTTGTGGCCCACTGTCTTTTCGGTTTATGCCCAGACTGCATTGGGGTGGGCACTGATCGGGCTGTCTCGTCATCTCTCGCTTTCTTACTAGGAGGAGGCGTGCATTCTTCGCTATTTGCGGTACCCATAGCTCTCTTTACAGCTGGAGGGGCAACAAATTCTTCATAATTTACCTTAAAAAGAAGAGAAAAAGTTAGTATCAAAATAATATCCCCCTTTTTTTACAGAAAGAAAGTTAGTACCTCCTTCTACAGAATTTATTGTCAGACATAATTTGTCTAGAAAAGCATTTATCTCAAAGAAGCCCCTCCTCCACCCTTTTTCAGCAAAGCAAAAAGTAAAAATTTCGCGAGAAATATATTAGGCTTAGAAATCAAATGTTTTTATTAGACAACTTGTAAGAAAATAAATCATGACAATCAGTAGTCTATAGGCTTTAAATTAGATCTTTAACCCAGTGACCTGTAGGCCTAAATTTTGCAAACATAGGTTAAAATGCTATTCAATTTACACGTAATATAAGCTTCATGCAACTCTAAAAGACCTTTCTTTCTAGCCTTGCACAGTTTGTTTTCATTTTACAACGAAGCTGCTAGAAGCGATGGCATTGCCCCCTCCCCCCCCCTTTTACATAATGTCCTAAATATATTGTTAGACCTTAATTTGAAAATAATCCGTTTCACTTCTCCAAAATCTAGCATCGCGTATTATTGCAATTGCATCAAAGTGTTTTAATTTTGACGGAAGAACAGTTCCTTTGCCTAAAGCCACCTAATGTATACAAACAGGAAAGGGGTGACAGCTAATTATAGGCCTTGCACTGGAGTCTTGTGTCAAAAAAGAACGGCATTTTCATTAAAAATTGAGAGAAGTCAGCAGACACTTTAAATCGCATTAGAGAAAGGCTAAATTTAATGAAAAGAAAATTATTTATTTTTGCTAGAATTGGGTTGAAAAACAACGGGGCGGGGGTTAGTTTTTGAGGGTCTAGAGACCAGATTTTCTGTTGTCCATCGAGTATACAGATTGTATCGTGATGTTTTTACTAGAGTGGGGGGGGGATGTACCTGAAGATACTGGAGGTCGACCAAGGAAAATAATTTTATTTTGAAAATAAAAAATGTATTTACATTGCAAATTGAAGTTGACATGGTTTCTAATTCATCAAATTTATCCATTATTGTTTGAACTGTGTCAAAATACTTTCTGATAATTTAATCACATTGCATGCCCGTTATATACGAAATCTCAAGGTCAAATTGTTATGTAAACAAGCCCTCTGATTGGCTGAGAAGGAGACACGTGATTTAACTGTTTCCGGGAAACTCAAAACATTTGCTGAGAGCAACAACGTGAAGGAAGTGTCATTGACCTGCTCCCATTAGACTCAATAATCTATGAAAGTGAGAAAATTCCTGTTTTTACATTCTCACTGACAAAAACCATAAATTGCTGTTGACATCCATGTAAAACATCAAATAAATTTGACAAAGTTCCTTTTTTTTCATTCTCACTGACAAAAACAATAAAAACATCCTTAAAAGTGAGAAAGTTCCTGTTTTTCAAATTCTCACTGACAAAAACCATGAATTGCTGTTGACATCCATGAAAAAAATCAAATAAATTGACCAACACACATAACCATCCAAGAAACATCCATAAATGTGACAAAATTCCTGTTTTTTCATTCTCACTGACAACAAACAGACATAAATTATGTAAAAAAAAAGTTGTAGGTGGCAGTAGGGGTGGGTGACCGGAGTTATAGGGTCATCTCTACTATTTCCTCACCAATATTGGATACTGTGGTATCTGTTAAAAATTGAATTTCGATTTTTTTCAAATGAATCAAAAATACAGTTCGAAGTTATTTAGACATTTTCAGACCCATTAGAATTAGGAATTTGAGAAAAATTCAGAAGATTTTGAAAAGTTCTAAATGACTTTAAACTGGATTTTTTGGTCTATTAAAAGTTGGGACATCCAATTTTGTATGCTGGATGTACAGAACTGTTCCTAGGGCTGGTGGTTCCCGGGGTAAAATTAATTACAGCGCTCCTTTCTGTCTCTAATTCAAGCAAGAAAGTCAAATCAAAGTGAAAAAATAATCAATGTGGGCAACTCCCAGCCATGGCGTTCGGGGCTTCTTGCCGCGGTACCCCCCCCCCCCCCTTTCGAACAGTTCTGATAGATAACCATTTGTAGTGAATACTCGTTTGGGAAACTTTCAGTCCCGTTCGAGAGTAATTCACTTGTTAGCTAATGACTTGTAGTGAATCAAAATGCTTATAGCTGTTTTGTCCTTATATCCATTGCCAATTTCAAGTATATTTTTGATCCTTTTCTGAGTTCAAAGGATTTCATTCATCAGTTCCTTTTCTAATTGCAAGAACCTTCGTTTTTGTCCCATTTGTCTAAATTTGAGATATGAGATTTAATTTTTAATTTAAGATATATAACATGAGATAAAGGTCGCTTTCTCTACTTTCCCAGACTTATCATTGCCCTGGCAACAGTGATAAAAATCTAGGTACTTCATATCCAAATATCCTAAATGAAAGATAAGAACAGATTGAACAGGTTAATGTTCTTGGTTTTTATTTTGTTTTATTTTCATTTTTGCTGTTAAAAAAAGTGGAAGATGTAGAGAACCTCGTATGGGAAGGGCCTCAGGTCTATGGCCCCCCTCAAAACCCTAATTTTTCCGAAATATCGGGGCTTTTCTTATTCATATTAACTAAAAAAAAAAACAAGTTTTTTAACTGAATGTAAGGATCAACATTAAAACTTGAAAGGAACAAAAAATATTCCGTATATGAAAGGGGCTGTCCCCTCCTCAACGCCTCGCTCTTTACGCTAAATTTTTTTATTGTTTTAAAAAATAAATTTGCGAGACAGAGTCAAACTTTAGCGTAAAGAACGAGGCGTTGAGGAGGGGACAGCCCCTTTCATATACGGAATAATTTCTGTTCGTTTTAAGTTTTAATGTCGCTCCTTACTTTCAGTTAAAAAACTTGTTTTTTTAGTTAATTTCTTAACGTTTTTGAATTAATGCAGCTTTGATTTTGGCTCACCGTACATGAATAATTAAAACGAAACTCGCATATTAATTTTCCTTTTTTTGGCTAATTGGCTTCCTCAAAATTTTGTTCTGACGTAACTTACGAATTAACTTACGTAACGAATTTCTATATACGTATGTTTTAGTACTTATATTAGGGAGTTCGCTCCCTCGTCAATACCTCGTTCTTTACGTTAAAGTTCGAATTTTGTTCGAGTCACAAATCCCTGAATCACAAAGGCTGGTTAATTAGAATTGGTAGCTCTTTTGAAAGTACTAAAAAAACTTTATCGTAAAGAGCGAGGTATTGACTATAAGGTGAACCCCCTCATATACGTCATAATTTTTGTTCGTTTTAAGTTTTAATGTTGCTCCCTACATTCAGTTGAAAAAAACTTGTTTTTTTGTTGTATTTCTGATCATTTTTTAAATAATGCTGGGAAATCTGGCGCCCGCTTCATATAAATGTCCCTTCCCCCAAGGAAATATCCTCCATGGAAAGATCCTCCCCCGTAACCCTTACCCCGACCCCGACCCCCCACAAAAAAAAATTCCTCCTGACAACGCTTGTATACTTCCCAATAAAAAATACTCTATGTAAACAATGGTCAAAGCTTATAACTTGCAGCCCTTCCCCCGGGAACTGTGGGGGATTAAGTCATCCTCAAAGGCATATTAATTAGATTTTCGACTGTGCTGAACAAAATGGCTGTCTCAAATTTTTTTATTGGGTGACTTCGGTAAAAGAAATGAGCGTGGGTGGGGGTAAAGTTGCCCTTCAATTCTTTGGTCACTTAAAAAGGACACTTGAACTTTTAATTTCCGTTCGAATGAGCCCTCTTACGATATTCTAGGACAATTGGATAGATACGATCACCCCTGAAAAAAAACAACAAATAAACACGTATCCGTGATCTTTCTGGCTAAAAATACAAAATGGGTAAGACTAAACTTGATGAAACTTATATATTTGAAATCAACATAAAAATCTGATTCTTCTGATTTATCTATTGGTATCAAAATTCCGTTTTTGTAGAGTTTTGGATACTATTGAGCAAGGTCGCTCCTTACTTACAGTTCGTTATCACCAACTGTCTGATTATCAAGTTAAACTTTTTTGCATCTTAATTGAACAAAATAAAAAAAAAAAGTAAATATTGCTGCCTCTCAGGTTTTAAAAAACACATTTTACCCTCTCCCCTGGATTGTTATGAATTGACGTTGCTGGATTCTGTTTAGATTTTGTTCCACATCTAGCTTTGCCACATCTTGGAGACCTGTAAATGTTTTCTGGTGTAAACAAATGGACGCAAAAATGCCAATAACCAGGAGCTAAATTTTCCGTTGTTTCGTTCAATTAAACGTTTCGCCATTTTGAACAATTAGCCATTCGCCATTTTGAAATACCATATCCAAGAGATGTGATACTGAAAAGTACACTGCCATGAGAAATAATCAAAACTTCGTAGATTTAGCCTTTTTTTTCTCTCCAAAAATCCCTCCTGAGTCGAGTAGGCTATGCAAAAACCCCCTTTGAGTTGAGTATGCATAATAACTTCGGGTTATGTAGTAAAACAAGCTTTTATCTTACAGTTGTTTTTATTTCAGCGGTACAAGCTAATGGGACAGAATTACGTCATCGTCATCCAAATCGAACCGAAGATGGCCCTAGCGAGCTGGGTTACTCCGAAGAAGAAAAGAAGACCAGGCTAGATCAGTGGAAAAGAATTCTGCTTCTGATTGTGGCCATAACAGTTCATAATATCCCTGGTAATATTTCCTGGTTAGAGTTTAAGTTATTATTATGAGGGGCTCTAATTGGAGGGAGCAGAGGGTAAATACCACCACCAACTCCCCTGGATTTTGAAAAGTACCATTTTTATGTCTTCATTTAGAAAAGTTGGAAAAAATTCTTTCACCCCCTATATTTTTGTGCATTAGCACCCCTGATTATTACCACAGAAAAAGGGAGTGTATATGTAAACGGTCTTGTGACTCAATACTTTTTACAAGAGAATATTTGAAATTCCACAGAGCAGAACCAATCAGATAGAATTTAAAATTTTGTTCTTATTACTGGTTGGGTTTGTTGGCTCTTCAGAAATAAGGAGTAATATTATTGGCTTACAAAAATGCGTCATGTACGTAAACCAATGGAATTGAAGTACAGATTTTGCCATGTAAGCATAGAAAAGCACCTTTTCTCTTTGTTGGGGTTTATGTTTCCTGTGTAAGTTTTGGTATGTTATTTTTCTGCTTTGATGCAATTTTGACGTGTCACCGAAAGATGAAAATTTGCTGTCATTGTATAGCTTCGATTGAGTCTTATTCAAAAAATCAAACAGTTCGTGGTAACGAACTGTAAGTAAGGAGCGACCCGGATCAATAGTGATGAAACTCTAAAAAGTGGAATTTTAATACTAGGGTGAACTGGGGTAAGTCCGGCCCTTTATCGAGTTTTTTTCAGCTTAATCTGGTCCCAAGATTGTTTTGGAGTTTCTGCCACAATAAAAACTATTTGATGTTGCTTTTGATCATACTAATAATATTCCGCACAATCCAAAAAGTCCCCAAGTTTTGTTGTTTCCATGAGTTGCTACACCAAAGTAACCCATCTAAGGGAGGCCGAACTTACCCCGAGTCTGGGGGTAAATGAGGCACCTCCCAGGTAAATCTTATGTAAGTAGAGATAAAAATTATTCCACACTAAGACATGACAGAGGGTCCCTCAATGTACGGAAAAAGCATAAAAACCCAAAACTCTCGTTAATGGTTTATATGTGCCACAGCGGAACATCAGCTTTCTGCTTATCATGGGGTAACTCCGACAGTGCTGGTTTTAACCCGTACATAGGAGACGGCTCTGAGAAAGGAATTTTTTCAAATTGTTTATTGTAAATATGAAAAAGGTAACGACATACTTCAAATAATAGGATAAAAAAAAAGAAGCAGTTTCAATTAGTATCAGAGAGATTCGAGAAAGCAAACTTTTGATCACTTGCAGGCACTAATGTGCTTCTTGTACAGGCTGATGATGTGCCGAATTTGGAATGGTGGTAGAGTGAAGGGACCAGCTCCAGAGAGCCTCAATGGTCCTGCAAAGATGTAGTTTTCTTCAACTTCGTCAATGTCATCTTTTTTCGGCCAATCGTATGAATAGTCGGCTAGGCTCAGGCAGCGAAGATATTTTATAAGAACACGATTTTCATCGGGAAAATCAAGCACCCTTCCAATATACCAGCCCTGTTGATCTCGTTTGGTATCGTATGCTACAGCATAGTACTCATTTAGCTGTATGTTTAGCTTCTTTTCCTCCTCCTCTTCATGCTCACTGCCAACAGTATCACAGATATCCATTTTGTCAGTTGAGGAACCCGATGAGACATCAACGTCAGAGTCTTCACTGGAAAGATCATCTTTCTTTTTCAGTTTTGGCTTGAGTGTGTTCTTTTTGACTTTCCATTTTTTGTTCTCTAGCTTTTCTTTTTTCTCTTTCTCTCTTTGTCCAATCACTCTCAAAGACTCTTCAGATATGATTACTTCAGCTTCCCAGGCAACTCTTGTCCTACTAGATGTCCTGGATGCTGAGGCATCAAGAGAAGGGCAACGTACTGAGTCCAAGAGAAGTTCTTCAAAGGATTTGTCATGCGTATGATTCTTTTTCGGACTAACCAACACCGAAATGGTAATCTGTTCAGTTGCAGTGTTTACCCTGGTAGTCACTCTTGCTAAATTTTGAGTCTCCGATTTCTTACTCTCAACATATCGTTTGAACCTGGCTGGATCAAACTTCGCGTTGTCGACCACGTCGCTGTTGATACGCGCTGGAATAGCGGAATCGTAAATTCCTGTCGCTTTAAATGATTTTTGAATCAGTGAAGGGGTAAAGTAAGTCTCCCAGATCTGACATAAAATTTTCACGAGGCCTGGTCGTGACAATCCGTCACCTGGGTGTGCTCGTTGCCAGTTCACGAGCTTCTGCTCATAGGATGATTTCAGCCCTTTGAAAATAACCCTGTCAAGGGGCTGCAGAACATGGGTTGCATGGGCTGGCAACTTGAGGATGGTAACGTTCGTCTCTGAAGAAAGCGTCACAAGGGCCAAGAATAAATGGGAGTCCTGGCCAACAAGAATAAGATGTCGTTTTTGTTTCATATGAGGCAGGACAACATCTTTAAACCAGTTATAGAAAAGATCTGCAGTCATATATCCTGTCTTAGTAGCTGAATAACATGCATCTGGATGGAGGTTTCTTAAGCGAGATGTTGTTTCTTTTCTTAAACCCAAACCACCAGTCCTCACCTGGCCGGTTGTTTATGAAACGAGTACTGATTTTGTTCATGCTGACATGTTTTTGCACTTTGTCTAGGAACTGTTGTTTGGTAAGCCCCATGCCCCACTTTTCCATGACCTTCAGCGAATTTGCCATACTCTTCTCAACATCAGGAGGTAGGTCCAGAGCTCTCCCGAGAGTAACAGCGGGCGATTCGGGGAAAGTCCTTTGCTTCTTTGTCTGATCCATTAGTGTTGTCCTTGGTATGTTGTAAAATTTTGCAGCTTTTTTTAAAGACATTTGACATGATAGAACTTCATCTTTGGCTTGTTTAAGCTGTTCAGCTGTATATCGTCCTCCTGCCCCCTTGTTGGTTTTTTGGTTGTACTTGCGTGGCATCTGGAAAAAATGCAGGTTTATAGTAACAATAGTAAAGCGTAGCTATTGTATAAGAAACGACAAGCAATATTTACAAATTCAAGCTTATAGCGCGTCCATACTATCCGATTTATGGAAAATTGGAAGAAGGAAAAGCTGTCCAGACTTAACGTTTTTTTTTAAAAATATCTGTACAAGTTTATCAGATATCCTCATCAAGGTTTTTTATTAGCCAAAACCTACAGAAAACAATTTTAGAGCCTCAGTTAGACAATTTACCTTTTTTTTGTTCTAAACCACATTAAAAAAACCAATTTTTATTTTCCACTTATGGCCTCGTTGGGGAGGGGAAATCTCTTGAAGATGGGGAGCAAAAAATTTTCTCTCATGAGAAAATTGTTGGCGTTTGCATCCTGAGAAAAACATCAGAAATTGTGTTTATTCCCTATGGGTACTCGTGAATTCAGCTATATTGTTACAGATTGACAAAGTTTAGAAAAAATTCATATCAATCACAGGCAGTATTTTGGTGTTTTCGACCCCAACCCCCTTCGCACTCAAATATATTCCCCTAAACGTGTCTACCATGCATTTGTTTTTCTGATAGAACCAAAAATCCGATGTTATCTAGTGTTTCATTGGAAAGCAATTCGACGATACTAGGTTTAATATTAACTTGGCACAATGCGATTCTTCAATGTCTAATTACTTTCAGCTTTGACAGATTTAGCTGTTAATAATAGTATTGATTTTCATGGGTGTAGCGAGGGGGCAGCTGCCCTCCCCCTCTAGACCTTCAAATTTACATTAGATATGGCTGAAAAAGCAGATGGTTTGGAAAAAGCAGTTGATAAAACTCCATCACACTATCGACTTGGGTCAAGACAGTGAATAAACTAAACTAAAAAAAATTTGTATATATCATTTTCATGTCTGTAAACCTTTATTATTGGAAAAAAACATAATAAACAACTGGAAGATGCAAGAAAATTACATAAAAAGTGAAAAATATGAAAGCAAAATCTTATGCAAAAAAATTAAGACACTCAAATCTGAAAAAAGTATCTTCGATCAAATTAAAATCAAAAAAGGAATTTATTCAAGGTTTTCTCATAACGTTAAGTATATTTTTGGCACAATCTTTCTTTTCCAGTTCCATTTTTCAGGTAAGGTCGCTCTTTTTCGTCAAGATCTTGGGATCAAGGAATAGTTGACAAATACAATTCACTGAGATCTAGGCTAGAACTGCAAAAGACTAGCCAATCGTATGCACGGGGTAAGTTCGGCCCCCCGTGTCGGAATTTACCCTGTACAGGGCAAGTCCGACATGCCGGAGTTACCCCGAACGGGGGTTTTTCTGGGGTAAGTCCGACACCCCTAGTATCTCCTGACTGGCTTGAGGATAAAATACTAATAAATTACAGTAAATACTCCAACTATCCTATAAACTCATCAGCTATTTACAATCATTCCATCCTCTCTTTATTTTTCCGCACTATCAGTTAAAAATTACTACCCACCTCGTGGCCAGCAAAGATGCCCTCCTCGAAATTTCAAAATTTCGTCACCGCAAGATAGGTTAAAAATGGCGGCAATACTGAACACTGTTGTCAAGTACCAAGCCAAAGGAAGAAAATGAAGTACAGAACCACAGATTTCTGTCTTCACTGAATCAGATAAGACAGGGGTGACGGAGTTACCCCGGTGTCGGACTTACCCAAGTTCACCCTAATAGATACATAAAAAAAATCAGATTTTTATGCTGATCAAGTTTAGTCCTACCCATCAAAAGTTACGCGCCTGAGAAAATTTGGCTGATTTTCGAAAAAAGGGTAAAAGACCCCCTAAAATCTATAGAACCTTAATGAAAATCACACCATCATATTCAGCGTATCAGAGAACCCTACTATAGAGGTTTCAAGCTCCTATCTACAAAAATGTGGAATTTTGTAGTTTTTGCCAGAAGAAAGATCACGGATGCATGTTTATTTGTTTTTTTTTTTTTTCCAGGGGTGATCGTATCGACCCAGTGGTCCTAGAATATCATGGGAGGGCTCATTGGAATGAAAATTAGAAATTATAGTGCCCTTTTTAATTGACAAAAAAATGGAGGGCAACTAGGCCCCCTCCCAAGCTATTTTTTTTCCCAAAGTCACCCGATCAAAATTTTGAGATAGCCATTTTGTTCACCATGTTCGAAAATATGATAAGTTTGTCTTTCAGGATGACTTAATCCCCCGAAGTCCTCGGGGGGAGGGCTGAAAGTTATGAACTTTACCCAATGTTAACATATAGTATTGGTTTTTGGGAAGTATACAAACGTTTTCAGGGGGAATTTTTTCTGGTAGTTTGGGGGGGGGCTTATTTGGGAGAATCTTTCCATGAAGGAAGTTTTCCTGGGGGAAAGTACATTGCTATGAAGGGGACGCCGGATTTTCCAGCATTATTAAAAAAAAAGATCAGAAATTAAATATAAAAAAAGAAGTTTTTCAACTGAAAGTGTGCAGCAAAATCAAAACTTAAAACGAACAGAAAATATTACATATATGATTGGGTTCACCCCCTAGTCAATACCTCGCTCTTTAAGCCAAAGATTGTTTAGTACTTTCATAAGAGCTACTTATTGTAATTAACGGCCTTTGTGATTAAGCGGTCATTTTTAAAGAATCGGAGCGAAATTCAAACTTTAAGCTGAAAGAGCAAGGTATTGATTGGGTGTATTCATACCTGAAAACTGCGGTTTTCTAACTTTTGTTTGTTTCAATCTTGTAAAGTTTTTAAGACAGTATTAATTTTCGTTTGTGTTGCCACGTTGAACCGTGAAGAAATATGACAAAGCTTTTCGTGGGACAAATTCAGATATTAATACTCTGCTGATTGTCAAAGACAGCTACACCTTCAAAGGCAAGCTATATCTTCTTAAGGTACTTGGTGCCAAGCTTTTTTTTGCTGATTTTAGTCCATATAATTTTTTTCAAATCTGGAGCCGCTAAAACCGAAAGCTACTTAACTTCATGCATAGTTCTTTCATTAAAAATCCAATTCCCAACTTTTCCTAATTTGGAAAATATATATATGGTTGTGTAAGATACGACTTAACCAATCTAAACATTCAGATTTAACTTCACTTTCCGTGGTACTTCAAGAGGTGAAATATCAAAGGGATTAGGTGTTACAGGTTGCTATTACTCAGCTATCCAACTGAGATTGGAAGTCGGTGGGATCATGACTTAAAATTATTATTGCTTTAAAAGCTTTTTTGCGATACTGAGTGTATCATTATTGCTGAATATACCGCTGGGATATCCAATTAAATTGGAATATCCAATTTAATCTCTGGGTCTTGTGTATCTGCCGATCTTCCATGGTTGCGGTGTCGTAATCTAATAAATAAAGAACCAACTGTAACGTAACTGTAATGTCGTAAGATAACCTAATAAAGAACCAACTTTAGCCCATATAATCAAAAATATAACAACGTGTTTTGAAAAAAACTACCAAATGAGGAAGAATCGTCATTTGAAGCTGATTCAGGATTGATAATTGTTATTTTCGGGCCCTTCCGTACTTTGCAAAGCCATTTGATCAAGCTTTGAGATGGCCCTTTTGTTCAAAATAGCCGTTAGGTCCAATAGATATGCCCCAGGGGGAAACATTACTCCCACAGCACTTGGGGCAATAGCCGTAAATAATACAAATTAATAATTGTTTAAGCATAAGTTTTATAATGAAAAATGGGGGGCATGTTTGATATTTGGAGTTTGATCAGCTAGTAGCTTTCAGGAATCATTCTCTAAATAAAAAGGATCGAATGTTTTGTTTTGGGAGGGGATATGGGCCCGGAAAAAGGCCAAAATTTGTTTGCCCTAATTAGTTTGAAAATTACAGACGTCAACCTGTAGGCCAAGATAAACTTAATCTGCCAACAAGTATTGTGGGGTACACCCCCCCCCCCCTCTCTAAAAAGAAATTAGGGCTTACAATTTTTCCTCGGCTCTTAGTATTGAAGGGGTTCTCGTCGAAGCTTGGGAGAGGGCTATTTATATTTCAAATTAAAAGTACTGGTCAGAAAGCTATTGCCCCCCGCCCCCCTTTATATCTCCAATGACTTGGATTAAAGTTGGAGATGATTATTTTGTTAAAAAATTTTGAAGATTTCATAAGTATTCCTCCAGGGTCAACATCCCCCGAGCAGCCACAGGCAATGGCCATAAAAACTTTCAAATTACTTATCTTTTGCGGATTGATTACAGTATAAAAAGCAGCCATATTTATTCTTTGTTTTCAAATCAGCTACAAGTAACCTTTTCGGGTCTTTCAGACGACCAAGATTTCTCAAGTTATCTGAATGTATGACTCGGAGACGACACGCCTGTATGAGTAAATCAAAATGTGTTATGTGCTGCAGAATTTTTGTATTATCTGCGATATTTTGGGAATGACTTTGGGGATCAACTTCAAACTCTCACGGGTCATGGGGGGAAGGGTTTAAGTAAATCTCAAACTAGGCTGAGGGGAAGGAGCAGAAGTAAGTCGGAAGAAGCTATGTTGACATAGACAATATTTATTGACACCCTTGACATAGCACTAAGAAGCACTAAAACTGAGCTATTCACAAGGCACATAAAAATTGCACAAATACGAACTACAATTACTTTATGCTGCTAAACAGACAAAATAATAGACGTGAAAAAGGAACAAAATAATCATTGTACCATGTTGTGTTGCAATAAACTGATTCCAACTTGTTGTATCTTCAGGGGTGCTTTGGGGGGAGGGGGAGGATACACCTGTATTTTGAGCTTCTTAGAATGTATTGTCCAAATTTGGTTATAAGATTTTGGTGGCGGTTTTGGAGTAACTTTAGTCCCAGTAATTAAGGGCCTTTTTGTAGGAAGTATAGCTTATTCCCATCAAAATTTAACAGGCACGTATTTTTATGGCCTCAATATCTTGGCTTAGCCCGGAGCTAAATTGGACGTTTGGGCCCCAAATAGGACACGCGTATTCTAGTACAGTCAGAACTAAAGTTATGTTAGCCCACATTGGCTTTCCCTTGAAACTGAACTTTTCCATTGTAAAAAGCGATTGCAGGGCAGCTTAGCCTTTGTGGACTAGTTCATTCACATAGCTGTTAATTCTGCAATCAGTTATGAAAGTGACACCTAGTATCTTTTCACGGTTCACAAGCTCGAAGAGGGGTACTGGCTCTTAGAAATCTGTTTTTAGACGGTTGAACTTTTTAGACGGTCGAACCTTGTTGAACCTTTTAGACGGCTGAACGTTTTAGACGGTTGAACCTTGTTGAAATTTTTAGACGGTTGAACCTTTTAGACGGTTGAACCTTGTTGAATCTTTTAGACGGTTGAACCTTTTTGACGGTTGAAGTTTTTAGACGGTTGAACCTTGCACTTCGTTTCATCGAGAGTGAGACTTACTAGTTCACAATCGGTGTGAAATATACTCGTAATGTTAGGGTAAAATTTTGGCACAGCAAAGTATCCTTCGAGTCTTTGAGCATAAAGTCTCCTTTGAGTACAAATTTAAGTAGGAAGGATAAATCGCGCAAAACTTAGTAAGAAACTTGATAAGGCTCTACTGGCGGCTGCTCGCTACTCTGTCGAGATTTTCCGATAAAAGCTGCAAGTTCTTTACTCGTAAAGCTTGGGAATGTGGTGCCTATAACAGCGAAGAAATTATTTACCTCTGACGCTGTCAAATAAGAGTTATCGTCTTTAGAATTTGTAAGTGAGGGTCTCAGGTTTTGCCGGTTAGCTTCTTTACTGAATCGTGCTGTTTTTTGCAGTTCCTAAACAGACATAGATCAACGTGATTTGCAGCAAACGATTTGTTGGTTTTGCGGCAGAAGGCAACGGCTTAGTTGCACAATGCTTTATCATGAGTTTGAGACTGATGATTCATAAGAGCCTTGACTTCAATTTTGATCTATGGGTGACCAGAGGAGGACTTCTAAACAGTTTTTGCAGGGATCTGCTCCTCCTAATTTTAATACAAGATCGAGATTAAAGGTTCGGTTCTTCTGTCCAGGGCTTGTTCATTGATGACTGCTGGGAAATCGTACTGAATTGTCCATCGACCGAAAGACCGGATGTTATTCAGTAACAGGTCTTACTACAACAGGGACGCGTTTAGGAGCTACTGCAGAAATTTGGCCTGTCAGAAGACAGCATAATGTTCTGATTTAGACAATGATCCCAGGCTGTGGGGATTGTGTTAGAAGCTTTCAGCATTTGTAAAAATCGAGTCTAGTGTACCGCAAGCAAAATGAGTAGCGGTTTTAACAACTTGCTTCAGACCTAGGCTAGAAGCCAAATACTGTTTAAGTGTCTGATTAAAATTCTACACACAACAATGGCGGGGCAGCTGAAATTTCGGCCGTTTTTGCAAATACAATAATAATTTTTGGGATTTCTCGCGCTTTCTGAATAGACGACATCTTCCAAAATAAGGCACGAGAAGTGTGTACCATGAGTAAGATGTGATGTATTTGAAATACCAAAATAAAGTTCCTTTCTAAAGATAATTCCGATTTCTTATAATTAAGCTAAATCTAGTCGCAAAAATGAAAAGTCCTTAATCAGCAAAATAAGAGAAACTCCATTTCTAGATTCAGTCAGATAACGGTGCTAGTCGTTAGAATTTCGCTAAGAAAATTGTAGCAAAAAAAATGCAAAGCACAACATTTCTAAGGAAGTTTAAAAGGCAAAAATACGTTTGAAATCCTGACTAATCTGAAATATCTTAAAGAGATTATTGGACGAGGATTCGCGTCCTTGGGGCACGTGAGCCAATGGCAGGCAGTCCCTAGGGCGCAGGACGAAAGAACTGCGTTTGGGAGTGGGGTAAATGTGTTTGTTAATTTTAATATGAATTCAGACCTCAAATGGTTAGAACCGCAAATAATCTCGGTCACCATTATTGTCATTGAAGTGACCCGTTGCTGCAAAACTAAGCACGTGAGTTCAATAAATCTATTGTCTTTTTACATGTGTTTGTTTCTCTTATATGTCTGGGTCTAGTCCGATAATAGGTTATTAGTTCGCCAGTCTCCAAGGTAAATGCTCCCAAAGGAATCTGATCTCCAGATAGCTCAAGAAAGAAGAAGCCACATTTGTATGTCTACATGTTCAATTTTCTCTCATTAATTGAGAGAGGTGTTAGCCTAGTTGACACAATCTCCAGCACTATAAGTGGCGCTATAGGAGAAATTTCTATCACCACAGTAGCGAATCTTCCCATTACCACAATATAAATTCTTTTATCGCTACAAGTGCCCGGGTAGTCCTTTAGGCCTTTTATAAGCCCACAAGCATTCATGGGCTGGGTTTTGCAGTTGGGGCAGGAGCCTGTGGGGAATGTTGTTTCTGCAAAATATTGCTACGGTGCCACCATTAGGATTGAGGCCTCTGTGTTACCGTGTAATAATTTTAGTGGTAAAACCAGAGATAGTGCAAGTTTGTTCAGTCACGTTCCAGCTGTCTGTAATAGCGGCAACTGAGATATTATTCTGACGTAAGACTGTTTCCAGTTTATCCATCTTGTTCGAGACTCTGGATTGAGAATAGTTCAGGTCGCAATAAAGGAGGTAGAAGGTGTGTGCAATTAATCCGTGACTTATTTGTAGCTGGCTGCTGCTTCGGGGGGAAGCTCAATTAGTTGAATAGGTACAAGACATCGTTGATTTTGTGGTTTGGGCTTACTTATGGGACACTCTGTTAGTTACAACCGCAGGAATGGGATTACACACCATTAGTTTTTCTCCTTTTTGCCTTGGTGCCGGCCCTGCAGCCGCGGTATTTCTGCAGGTTTGTTTGATTTGCAACATACGCTCCGTCTACCTCAGATCTGAGAATCTGAATGAATGCAATGTTTTTTGGATACATGGCGCCAAAACAGGTGAATTACAATATCTAAGTTTGAGCAGGCGTAACTTCACTGCGGAAGCTTCGATCAGCATGTTCGTGGTATTAGAAAAAAAAACACAAGGTAGCTCAGGTCATCGAAATAGCATCCCTGTAATATCTCGAGATTGGCTTGAGGAATGAAGTTAACTAGAGTGAGTTTTGAACTCTTAGTTTTAGCTTACTCTTGTATCATTCACCAGCAGGGTGATAACAAGGGGCTACCGTATCGGATATTTGACGGGTTTCGCCTCCATGTATAATTGCCTCTCAGTCATCTCACTTTACGTACCCCCCTGCTTCGCCTCAACTCCTTAGCTTGTTAGTTAGAGATAGTTTAAGTTTGACCAGGACGTGGTGTTAATTATTGGGAGGAATCCCAACTCAGAGGTTTTTCTGAAGAAAACCTGTACATGCATTAGCTGATAACTATCGCTGATACCTGTTGGCTTTTGGATAGTAGGCAAACCTACCAATATGCGTTTCGTATCTCTTCAACAATGGTGGTTTGTTATGTATGTATGTATGTATTCCCCAAAAAAAGTCACCGAGCCGTAGGAAAAAAAGAAAACCAAACATAAACATAACAAAACCAAACCCTTGTACATTTCACAAACATAAACATATGTGTATTTCACCCTTGGGAACCCCTCTGGGGATGGAGTTGGAACTTTTTGGTTGTGTAGAAGACAAAAGCGGGAGGACCAGGTGGAATATTAAATCTAATTTTGGTGGGACGCGGCTACAAATCTACGGTCTACGTGAATTTTTTTTTTTTTTTTTTTTTTATAGAAATTTGAATTAGGATTAGGATTTTATTATATTATTAAGATTAGGATCAGAAGTAGGATTTATTCTCGTTTTTGTCGTGAAGTAAATTAAAAGCAATTATGTGTTACTAAGTTATCAAAATAGTATTATTTCTACATCTTTGGAATAATTTGGGCATCATGTTGAAAATTTCAAGTAGTGTTTAGGGGGCGGGCAAGTAGACCTCAAGTTTTAACTTAGGGAGTGAGATGAGATGAGATATTTATTTCGAAAAAATCGCTATCACAAGCCCACAAAGGGCCGAATTCGGACTTTGGAGTCGACAATATAAATGGTTACACTAAAAATGCAAAGAACAACAACGAAATAGAGAAAACCATAATGAACATCATTTAAAAGTCAATAATTAAAACTGTAAAAAGTCAATTAAAAAATTAAAAAGATAAAAACTGGTCAAACTAAACTTAGAGCGAGACATAAATGCATTAAAAACTGGTCAAACTAAACTTAGAGCGAGACATAAATGCATTTAAATTAAAAGGGATACTAAGAAAGCGTCAACAATTCTACTACAGTAAATCAATAAAAGAGTTAAAAACAATAAAAACAGGTCCAGAAAGGGGGAGGGGGGGGGGGCAGCAAATGACTACAAGAACCTGGGCAGGACCATAAACTAATAAACAAAAAAGTGGGAGAAAAAAGAAACTATTGAGACATTTTATTCATTTTTTCTGTCATGAAGAGGATAAAAGTTCTTTCGTATCTGGAAATAATGTAGCGAATGGGAGACAAAGCAGGGATTGGCTCAGAAACAGCTCGAGGTGGCCGTAATCTGGATGGGGAGTGACGTTTGGGGAAAATACTTGCCGTCCGAGGGTTTGTTATGGCATTTTTTGAAAAACGGAGGCACAACGAAACCCTCCTTTGCTCCAGGGTTTTCAGACTAGCCTTTTTTTTAGGAGCAGAGAGTATGGCACCTCGCCTTCTTTGAAAATTATTCGCAAGGCCCTTTTTGAATTGTTTCGATTTCAGTGAGCAGGGTCTTTGATCCACCTAAGAGCTTTTGCATTATAAAGCACTTTGGGAGTTCCTCATGGTTATTTGGTGAGGTAAATCACAGAAGGATATATGTTGCTAGATGATCCAAACTGGTAGGCTGCTAGGTGAGTATTTTCTATATCCTGGGAACAACTCTGAGGATCAGGCTGAAAATACCGGGGAGGGTTGAGAGGAAAAGCAAAATATCCTCGAATTTTTTCTTTGGGTAGGGCGTTAGAGTGGAAGGATCTAAATATTTGGTACTGTTTGAAAATCGGTTTGAAAAATTTCAAACAGATATGTTTGAAATTTTTATACCAGGAGTAGTTTGTTGATGTAGACTGAAAGGAACCACGTGTAGACAGGTTATCAAAATAGCGCGTCTGCGTTATCTCAGAAACACGTTTCTTCATTATTTTTAGCCTTCGTTTTTCCTAAGAGCAGCTCCTAGCCATTCTAAAAGTTCCAAAGACAGCGAACTATGTGGATATTATCAGAAATAATTTTTATAGTAATATGTATAATAAATTAATATATAATATATACATTAATTAATATATAGTATTTTTTTCTAGATTGTTTTTTCTTATTTTTTCTTCATTGTCTTAGTCTTCCTTTTTAGTAAGAACAGCTCCTAACCTACCAAGAAGTTTCAAAAATAGGCAAATTATATTGAAAGTATTGTGCATAATATCTGTCATATATCCTGTACTAGTATATATACCATGTTGCTTCTTTTTCTGTCTCGATTTTTGTCATTGATTTTTCTTTTTGTTTCTTTATTTTTTTTTCGTGTCCGTGTTTGATAAGATCAGCTCCTACCTAATCAAACATTTCCAAAAATAGACAAATGGTATGGTAAAAATGAGAAACGTTTTCTAGCTCCTAACTGTCAAAAAGTTCCAAAAATAGGCAAATAATGTAGAAAACGGTAGAAATATTTTCCATATTACTATATGTCATGTACTAAGTCATTTCTTTTTTGTTTCTTAAGTTTTTTCATGGTTTCTCCTTTTGATTATTTCATTTTCTTTGTCTTTCTTTTTTTTGTAAGAGCAGTTCCTAAACAATCAACAAGTTTCAAAAAATAAGCGAATTGTATGAAAAATATTGGAAATATTTTCTCTGCCAGTATAATTTTTTTTTTGTTTCTTCATCTTTTTTTGTCTTTGTTTTTCCTAAGATGAGCTCCTGGCCAATCAAAAAGTTCCAAAATAGGCAATTAATGTGGAAAATGATATAATATATTATGTATACTATTAAATGTATTAAATTCATTTCTGTTTTGTTTCTTTTTTATTTTTTGCTGTTACTTCGTCTTCCTCGTCGTAGATTTCCATAAGAGCAGCTCCTAATTAGTCAGCAAGCTCCAAAAATAGACAAAAAATAGGAAAAATATTAGAAATATTTTCTCCACCGGTATACATAATAAATTCCTTTTTTTTCTTTGTCGTTTCTACTTATTGTTTCTTCAATTCTTTCGTCTTTTTTTCCTATTAAATAAAAGAAAATTTTTTTTAATTGAAAGTAGGGAACGACATTAAAACTTTTAAACGAGCAGAAATTATTCTGTATATGAAAGGGGCTGTCCCCTCCTCAAAGCCTCGCTTTTTACGCTAAAGTTTTATTGTTTTGAAAAATAGAGTTGTGAGAAAGAATCAAACTTTAGCGTAAAGAATGAGGCGTTGAAGAGGGGATAGCCCCTTTCATATACAGAATAATTTCTGCTCGTTTTAAGTTTTAATGTCGCTCCTTACTTTCAGTTAAAAAAACTTGTTTTTTTTATTTAATTTCTGAACGTTTTTAAATTAATGCAGGTTTTGATTTTGGCTCACCGTACATGAATAATTAAAAAGCAATTTGCAAATTGATTTTATTTTTTTGGCTAAATGGCTGCCTCGAAAGTTGTTTAAATTTATTTACAAACGTTTTTATTAGTAATAAATATACCTAACTTACGAATTAACTTACGTAACGAACTTCTATATTCATATATTTTTCATATATTTTTAACACGTATTTTAGGGGGTTCGCCCCCTAGTCAATACCTCGGTTTTTACGTTAAGGTTTTAATTTTGTTCCAATTCTTTAAAAATTACCCCTTATTCACAAAGGCCGTTAATTAGAATAAATAGCTCTTATGAAAGTATTAAAATAAAAGTTCAAAATAGGGATAAAATCCTTTTTAATAGACAGTGTATAGAAAATTCACAAAAAATACCAGATATTTCGGTCACATATACAGTGACCGTCATCAGTAGTAAAACTTTACTACTGATGACGGTCACTGTATGTGTGACCGAAATATCTGGTATTTTTTGTGAATGTTCTATACACTTTTATTTTATCGTCATGGAAAGGCAGTGAAATTATCTATGAAAGTATTAAAAAACTTTAGCGTAAAGAGTGAGGTATTGACTAGGGGGCGAACACAATCATATACGTAATAATTTCTGTTTGTTTTAGTTTTTGATGTTGCTCCTTACTTTCTGTTGAAAAACTTGTTTTTTTTTCTTAATTTAATTTCTGATCGTTATTTTTAAATAATGCTGCGAAATCCAGTGCCCCCTTCATAGCAATGTCCCTTCCGCCATTAAAATTTCCTCCATGGAAAGATCCTCCACCGTAACCCCCGACCCCCCCCACCCCCGCCCACACTATCAGGAACACTCCCCCTGAAAACGTCTGTATACTTCCAATAACCAATACTATATGTAAAGAATGGGCAGTCTCATAACTTGTAGCCCTTCCCCTGGGGAGTCTGTGGGATTCAGTCATCCTCAAAGACATACTTATTATATGTTTCACCATGCTGAACAAAATGGATATCTCAAAATTTTGAGCGGGTGACTTTGGGAAAAAAATGAGCGTGGGAGGCGGCCGAATTGCCCTCCATTTTTTGGGTCACTTAAAAAGTGCACTAGAACTTTTAATTTCCGTTTGAATGAGCCTTCCCGCGATATCCTAGGACCACTGGGTCGATACTATCACCCCTAGAAAAAAAAAACAAACACGCATTCGTGGTAGTTCTTCTTGGAAAAAATACAAAAATCCGTAGTCTTTCATATAGGAGTCAAAAATATCAACAGTGAGAATCTCTGATATATTGAATTTGATTGCATAATTCTTCATAAGATCCTCTGACTTTTGGGGGGTGTTTTCCACCTTTTTTCGAAAATAAGCCACATTTTCGCAGGCGTGTTACTTTTGATGGTTGGGACTAAACTTGATCAGCATGAAAATCTGATTCTTTTGATGTATTCATTGGTATCTAAATTCCGTTTATTAGAGTTTGGTCACTATTGATCCGGGTCGTTCCTTACTTACAGTTCGTTCACGAACTGTTTGATATGCAGCTCCTAACCAATCAAAAGCTCCAAATTAGGATGGTCTCGTGAAATTATTATAAATATTTTTTGCATATACTAAATTCCTTTCTATATTTGTTTCTTCATTGTTTTTTGCTTGCTTCTTTCCTTTTTCTTATTCTTCGTTTTTTTCTTTGTTTTTTTTGCTTCTTCTTTCCTTTCCTTGCTTCTTTTTTTCCTTGCACTTATCGGTTGCATTTTTAAAAAGAAGAGGTCCCAACCAATCAAAAAGTTACAAAAATCGGTGAATTACATGGAAAATGTTAGAAATTTTTTCTTATACTATATATATTTTAAATTCCTTTCTTTTTTCCAGAGGGATTGGCTGTTGGAGTTGGTTTTGGGGCAATAGGAACTACACCAGGTGCAACTTTAGAAAATGCAAGGTATTGATACTACCTATTTATCAGTCATTTGGAAAATAACCGGGAAATAAAGGAAAATGAAATCGGGAAATAAGACGGAAGGAAATTTTGGTATTTTATTCTGGGACTTGCATCTTATTTTTATTGATATCTAAGTATTCTTGCAAGGGAGTAAAGAATGGATCTCCAGTAGTAAAGGAGGAGGAGGAGAATCATGCGCAACTGTGATGACCTTGGATGGCTTGTCTTTTAACTTTTATCTCTTAACTTTATCTTTTATCTTTTATCTTTTTGTCTTTTATCTTTTAACTTTATCTTTTATCTTTTTGTCTTTTATCTTTTAACTTTATCTTTTATCTTTTATCTTTTTGTCTTTTATCTTTTAACTTTATCTTTTATCTTTTATCTTTTATCTTTTAACTTTATCTTTTATCTTTTATCTTTTTGTCTTTTAACTTTTAACTCCTCGGATATCATCATGATGGTATTTTCGGTATGTCCCCTGCTTTACACTGTTATAAGTAGCTCGTGGAAGGGGACTGTTGAAAAGTTTTCCCGCCAGCGCTGGGGAAGTGGTCCTTTGGAAAGAGATGTCAATTCTTCTTCCAACGGCACCTTTAGGTATTTGAGCTGGGGATATGTTGTGGACGTGTCCTAACCACGCAAACTGTTAAATCTTTGATTTAGTAGCTGTATTTTAATGTGAGAATAAGACCTGTCCTCCGATTTTTAACAAAAAATTTTGACAAATAGGACTATACAAATTTCATTTGTAGTTCAACTTAGACAACATAACAAATATAACAAAATATGTAACAATATAAAAATATCTACAAAATAAAATAAACCAAAAATAAGCTTGCAGTTCAACTGAGTCCGAATCCAAATCATCTCCAAATAAGAATCCAATTTCTTATTTAAAATAAATTCTGTGGGCTTTTAACAAAGTTTGATAATTATGTTAATTAAATGAATTCTCATTAAGATTCTTGTTGATCAACGCAGTCCGAACCCATATAGTTCAAGCTCAAACCTGATTAAACCCCCTGGAAGAGCTTTAAAGCAGTAGATATCTTCTTCTGGGAATGGAATAATATCAAAATTCTTAGGAATTATTCTTTCGAAGAAATAAGACATTTTGAATTCGTAACAAATATTTCGAAAGCCTTCAGTATAAGAATTTAGCCCTACTATTCTAACGAAAGTCAAAATTCTACTCAGAAACACTGTGTTTTTTTTTTTTAATTTGAATAGTTTAACATATTTTTTTCTAATATTCTCGTAGCAGAATAGTTTTTTGGAAAATAGCATGCAAGGGTGCAAAAGCCGCCTTAGGTTTTGGGTAGTATATGGTGACTTGAAGTGTGTCCAGTTTGGCTGCTATTTAATATAAGAAAAACAGTAGGTGACGTCTAAAGTTAAAATTAGATGTATTTTGAATTTAAAATTTGTCGTCACTGAGAGGAGAGGAGGGGGTTTTATTAAAAAAAAAGAAGAGGCGCCTTAGGGAGGAAGGTTAAAAACGCAGCTGAGAACATTACCGAAGACGCTTTAAGGTAGAAGAGAGAAAGTGTTTTTACTGGTGTAGAGAAGAGAAGAGAGAAGGAACTGGGTGATAGATTTTACGAGAATAAAAGAAAAGAAAAGGAAATAAGCAAGGAAATTAGGAGGTAGAGAGGGTTTAGTATTGAGGCCCCGTAAACGCAGTCAAAACTCAAATAAACCCCAAGCTGGGGAAAAAATGCAATTTTTGGGGTCGTGTATACTGTTACATGGATAACTCCAATCATTCTCATCTTCCGTTGTTTGGATGCAAGTACATATTGTAAATCATTAAATAATTTTTTGGACCATAGTGCTCCTTCCATTTACAAATAAATTGACATTAAATTATTGAAAACGGGAAAAACTTTTAATGAGACTGATAATGCTGAAAGAAAAAAAAAAATTATATATACGAATAATATTGAAAGCCCGAATGTTTTGGCCTCACATATGGAAGCCCTTGTCAACGGGTAAAATAGCAAAAAAAAAAATAGCTTGAACGAATTGATATGTTCTTTTATGACGATATTCTTTGATTCGGGCTGATAAAAACTAAGGACGTGATTTTCACTAGTCCATCTTTTACCAGGGTTTTCTCCCTAAGGTCGGCTCTGTTGAATTTCTCTTTAAAGGAAACAATAAATATATTCTCAGGGATAAAATCCTTTGAGAGAGCGTTCCAAATAGAGGCGCAGCGTATTACCAAATCTTTTTTTGTAAATAATCTGGCCGTGCCATTTTTTTTGGTACGTTTGTACTAATTACGGGGTAATCTCCTTATAGGTAAACTGACCATATCTTGTTTTCTGGCAGGGCGATACTAAAGGCAGGGTATTCCTCCTTTTGTAGGTAATTAATTAAAAAAACTTTTTCCACAAAACAAGTTTTTCAAAGAAAAGTAAAGAACTCCATTAAACCAAAAATAAGCAAAAATAAAATCAAATAATCTACCTAGCTCGAAACTACCACAAATCAGCATCGATAAATAAATGAAAGCCAAAACGAACAGAAATTACAATAAATAACCGAGTTAAACTCTAAACGAGCAGAAATTGCCATAAGTTGGGCGCAAAACCCCTATGACTTGCCAAGGCCAAAACAAAATTTGCACTTTACTGAAAAAATACAAATGAATGTGCATTGGCAGTTTAATATACATATGCTGATATTTAGTAATCAAAATGTTAAAATTATTTGATTTATTAAAGTTATAAAAGTAAAAACATTTATATTTTTTTCAGTAAAGTGCAAATTTTGTTCTGGCCTTGGCAAGGCACAGGGGTTTTGCGCTTAACTTATGTTAATTTCTGTTCGTTTTGAGTTTGACTCGGGTATTTATTTTAATTTCTGTTCGTTTTGGGTTTCATTTATTTATCGATGCTTATTTGTGGTAGTTTCGAGCTTGGTAGATTATTTTATTTTATTTTTACTCATTTTTGGTTTAATGGAGTTCTTTGCTTTTCTTTGAAACACTTATTTTGTGGAAAATTTTTTTTTAGTTAACTTCTGTTCGTTTTATATTGGCATAGTCTTTTCAGGGAAAAAGAAAATAACACTTTAAATCTTTTGTTTTTTAAGACTTTATAGTTTTGCCTGCTATTTGTATGCTTGAGAAAAATTTTCAGTAATTTTTAACAACATACACCAACATACACCATGCAATTTTTAACAACATACACCAACATTTAGTTTTTAAACATAATGGGCAAATGGGAGGGTGGGAGTGGAAGTGGCATTAGTTGCCCTCCAATCACTTTCGACTATTAAAAAGGTTATCAGCCCTTTCTATTTTCAATCGAATGAGCCCTTTTCGAAGTTCCCAAGACAACTCCTTCGATACGAAGTGCCCTGGTCTATACAATAACAACAACAAAAAATATTACTAATCACTTTCGCCTATTAAAGAGGGCACTAGCCCTTTGAATTTTAAATCGAATGAGCCCTTTTCTTAAGTTTCTACGAAAACGTCTTGTATAAAAACCTTATATGCCCCCAGGGCATAACTCAAACCCTTGCCCTGAGGGATGTGGCGGAGTATCCTCCTCAAAAAAATATTTTCTATCTGTAAATCAACTACGCTGAACAAAATGACTATCTCAAAATTTTTATTGGATGTGTTTGGGGGAATGATGGGCGTTGGGGGGGGGGGGCTAGTTGCCCTCCAATCACTTTCGACTATTAAAAAGGGCACTAGCTCCATTGAATTTCCAATCGAATGAGCCGTTTCTAAAGTTTCTACGACAATGCCTTCTATAAAAACCTTATATGCCCCCAGGGCATAACTTAAAACCTTTGCCCCGAGGGTTGTAGGGGAGTTTCCTCCTCAAAAACATATTTTCTACCTGGAAATCAACTACGCTGAACAAAATGGCTATCTCAAAATTTTGATTGGATGTGCTTGGGGGACTGATGGGCGTGGGGGGGGGGGGCGAGGGTCAAGCCTTATAATATTGATTATGGTAACGGGCATTTGTTGTGAGACTTCCCAAATGATTGAGTCCTACTTGAAGTGTCTTCGACCACGCATCCTATAAAAACCGGAACTGCCCCCAAGGTATCCCTTCAATACCAATTACTGCGAGGTGTGGAGTGGTGTCTTTCTAAAAAAGATATTTTCTGTGTGGAAATCAACTACGCTGAACAAAAAGCCTTTCTTTTCTATCTAGAAATCAACTACGCTGAACAAAATGGCTTAAAATTTTAAAATTTTGATTGGATGTGTTTTGGGGGAAGATGGGCGCGGGGCGGGGGGGCGCGGGGCTAGTTGCGCTCCAATCATTTTTGGATATTTAAAAGGGCACTCGCCGTTTGAATTTCCAATCAAATGAGCCTTTTTTGAAGTTTCTACGACAACGCCTTCTGTAAAAACCTTATATGCCCCCAGGGCATAACTTAAAGCCCTTGCCCCGAGGGCTGTGGGGGTGTGTCCTCCTCAAAAACATATTTTCTATCTGGAAATCAACTACGCTGAACAAAATGGCTATCTCAAAATTTTGATTGGATGTGTTTGGGGGAATGATGGGCGTGGGGAGGGGGGGGGGGGTAATTGCCCTCCAATAACTTTCGACTATTAGAAAGGGCACTAGCCCTTTGAGTTTCCAATGGAATGAGCCTTTTTTGAAGTTTCTACGACAACGCCTTCTATAAAAAACCTTTTATGCCCCCAGGGTTGTGGGGGAGTGTCCTCCTCAAAAAGATATTTTCTATCTGGAAATCAACTACGCTGAACAAAATGACTATCTCAAAATTTTCATTGGATTTGTTTGGGGGAATGATGGGCGTGGTGGTGGGGGGTGGGGGGGTGCTAGTTGCCTTCCAATCACTTTCGACTATTAAAAAGGGGACTAGCTTCTCCAATTTGCAATCGAATGAGCCCTTTTCGAACTTTTATACGACAACTCCTTCGATACGAAGTGCCCGGGTATGGAGAAAAAAAAACAACACATTGTGCCCACATCGTTCGGGGGAGGGGGGGCCTAGTTGCCCTCCAATTACTTTCGACTATTAAAAAGGGCACTAGCCCTTTGAATTTCCAATCGAATGAGTCTTTTTTGAAGTTTCTACGACAACGCCTTCTATAAAAACCTTATATACCCCCAGGGCATAACTTAAAGCCCTTGTCCCGAGGGTTTTGGGGGCGTGTCCTCCTCACAAAGATATTTTCTATCTGGAAATCAACTACGCTGAACAAAATGGCTATCTCAAAATTTTGATTGGATGTGTTTGGGGGAATGCTTGGCGTGGGAGGGGGCTAGTTGCCCTCCAATCACTTTCGACTATTAGAAAGGGCACTAGCCCTTTGAGTTTCCAATCGAATGAGCCTTTTTTGAAGTTTCTACGACAACGCCCTCTATAAAAACCTTATATGTCCTCAAAGCATAACTTAAAACCCTTGCCCCGAGGGTTGTGGGGGAGTATCCTCCTCAAAAAGATATTTTCTATTTGGAAATCAACTACGCTGAACAAAATGGCTATCTCAAAATTTTAATTGGATGTGTTTGGGGGAATGATGGGCGTGTGGAGGGCTAGTTACCCTCCAATCACTTTCAAGTATGGAGAAACACCAAAAAAACACATTGTGCCCACATCGTTCTTTACTTAGGCAGCGCTAGCGCGCTGACTATGATTCAGCATTACTGTGTTTTTGTGGGTTTCCGGCACATTCATAAAATGATGAGAAAAAACACAAACCCTGTAAAAAAAATAAAGATAAAATTAAAGAAACTAATATTTCATTTTTTATACATAAAAGTTTACAGAGCTGAAATTATACTTGAGAGGTTTAAAAGTTTCAAAAGTCTTCCATATAAAAGTTATCGAGCTTTGGAAATATTTTCTATTGCCAGAAATGTTTGTCGCAGTTGATTTTGTCCCCATAGATATCTCCTTTGCCAAAGTAAACAACAAAAATCCCAGGTCGGGGTCGCGTCACTCCATCTTCATCTGAACTCTTTAAATATACGCTTTTTTTTTGGTTGTTGTTTTTTTTTTTTTTTTTTGTATAGTGTTTGTGTTTTTTCTCATCAATTTAAATAGGTGTTAATTTATTTAAGGTAGTTTATTTTCTTACCCTTCGATTTCGTTTGATTTGTAAAAGAAAAAAAAATATTCAAACGTAAGATTGTTAAAAGACTTCTAACCTATACCTCATTTTAATTAATCTAACATTCCTTACTTATTTTAAATTAAAAGATTATTTCATTTTGCTAAAATCTCATATCTGAAGGCAACTCCTCCAATACATAATACACAAAATACCTTGAGTTATTTGCGTGAATTATTATTTTGACAGGTTTATAAACATCAACTATAGTTAATGAAATGTGAGTTTTTTTTTAATTATTGATATTCAATTTCATTTATTACTTTGTTTTATATATTTACTTTGTTATTTTATATTGAAATATATAAATAATATAAAATATAAATATATGAAAATATATATTATTTTGCTTAAGATTTGTTTTGTGAGAAAGAATTAGCGACAGCATTAAAAGGATTAAGAAATAATAAGGCTCCAGGTGTTGATAGCGTGGTAAATAAGTTTCCTAAATATGGTGGTTCTGAGGTTAGGACTAAGCTACTGAAGATTATGAATATGATTTTTGAAAAAGGGGAAATACCTAACGATTTTAGGAAAAGCTTAGTTAAACCACTGTATAAGAAAGGCGATAAAAGTGAGTGTGGTAATTATCGAGGCATTAGTCTGGTCTCTCTAGGTAGCAAATTACTTAGTAATATGATACTTTTTAGACTGAGAGATGCTGTAGACAAAGTTTTAGGAGACGAACAGGGTGGTTTTAGAAAAAGTAGAGGATGTGTCGACCAAATTTTCACTTAATAATTGAGAATTGCTTGAGTTGTCATACTCCTTTGGTCCTCAGTTTTATAGATTATGAGCAAGCATTCGATTCTGTTGATAGAAGAGCTCTACCAAAGGACTTATCCTTGTATGGTATACCAGACATATATATTAAAGTGATTAGTGCTATGTACGAGAATAACACTGCTGCGATTAAGGTAGGAAATGAAGTTAGCAGCTGGTTTTGTATTAAATCAGGAGTTAAGCAAGGTTGTGTTCTATCCCTCTTTGTATAGGTCATTTTGATGGACTTTGTCTTAAGGAGCACAGGAAAGGCAATGGGAGACCGTGGAATCAAATGGAGAGGAAAAACTCTCTATGAATTACATTATGCTGATGATTTAAGCATCCTAGATGAAAGTGTGAACAAAATCAATGAAGTTTTACAGGTTTTGCGAGTTCAGGGGGCTAGAATAGGTTTGCAAATTAATATTAAGAAGACTAAGTTACTAAGGCTTGGAATAAGTGAAGATGAAAAGGTGACGTTGGGTAATGAAAAGATTGATCAGGTGGGCAGCTTCACTTACCTTGGTAGTATTATTAGTAAAGACAGTGGGAGCAGTGAAGATATTAAAAGTAAAATAGCCAAGGCTCAGGGTGTTTTTCCACAGTAAAAAAATGTTTGGAAGAATAGGAAGATAAGTCTGTAATCCAAAATTAGAATATTGGAAGCTACAGTGATGACAGTGGTCAAATATCGCTCTGAAGCATGGGTGCTCCAAAAAGCGGATGAAGATTTGCGAGATGGTTCCTAAGAAATTGTCTACGGATTGGTCTGGGTACCTGGCTGACTGATCGTACTTCAAACAGTAGGCTCTACGAAAAATGTGGTTCAATCCCGCTCTCTAGGGCTTTAATGAAAGAAAGGTTGAAATGGCTAGGGCACGTTCTGTGGATGAAGGATGACAGATTGTCAAGGATTGTCCTTTTAGGGCAACCATCTAGGACTAAACAGGAAACAGGTCGTCCGCGTCTGGGGTGGGAGGATGTCATAAGGAAAGATTTAAAGGAAATAGGAACTTCCTCGGAGGGGGTAAAAAGGGAGGTTTTGAACAGAATGGGGTGGAGAAGGAGCGTGCGTAGCTGTTGGCCTCAGGCGGCTTGATGCTGCGGTGAGTTGTTAGTAATAGCAGTAGTAGTAGGTATATATTATTCATATTTATATTAAATTAGATTATTTATTTTGTTCGTGTTTATTTCTCTTTTTTGCTCTTTTTTCCTGTTGGTAAATGATTCCAAATATTTAGCCGAAATATTCTCACGTTTATTATTATATGAATCATAAATTTTTTTTCGGTTTTGCATTAAAAGTTCCCTGTCTTGTGAAAGTTTTGCCTTTTATTTTTGCCTGTCGTATGAAAGTTTTGATTTTAAACATAAATGCAACGGTCGTATAATCTAAGAAATTATTCAGCAATTATAAAGTATTCAACTATAATTGTTGATTTTTAATAAGTTCAATACAATAGTTCACGGTTTAAACTCTTCAAATGGTGACTGCTAAATGTGTCTGATTTATCTTCAAACTAAAAGTTTCATATCCGATTCTGAGTTTATATTGCTTCTTTTTTTTTGTATAGGAGTTCTGAACTTTCTTCTTTTATGATTTGTATAAGAACAAGTTTTATTTTTCTTTCAACGTTAATTTTCTTATTTAAAATTCTACTATTTAAAAAAATTTCATTTCACTCTAATTACAAAAAGGAAGGCAGTGTGGTTAAAAAAATAGTTTTTTGTCTGATAACTATTTCTACCGAGCCTGGCCTGTTGGAAAAATTTCACCAGTTTGAAGTATAGACTTGGCACCAGACAATTTTGTTGTTATTTCCAAAATTGTTCGCTTTTTTTATGGTTTATTAAAATTGAAGTCATTGTGAAAGCTAAATAGATAGCAGTAGATAACAGAAATATTTGTGTCTGTACCGTTTCTTATATTTATTTTCGGAATTTTAGATAACTATTCCTCTGTTTCTGAATTTTTGGGATTTAACCGAATTTTTCCAAAAATAATTCGGCTCTCCGAAATCTTCCCGCCCCCCCCCCTCAAAAGAAGAAACTTTAACGGAAATGAATTTTTGACTTAATGTTCTTGTGTTAATGAACATCATTTTTTTGCGGAGATTTCAGAAAACTAGTTTTCTTTTGACAAAACCAGGTAAACCCAGAATTCGGTAAGCAGTTAAAAAGTCGGGGATAATGCACTGATTAAGGACGAGAATGATTTCACAGAACAGTTGAAATAGATGGCATTGTGGTTGTTTTCAAATCTCGGATTTACTTTTGGATTTGGGTTTATCGTGACTTGAAGATCATTATATCTTGAAAATTTTATTTGTTTAAATTGAGCCGTGAAAAGAATTGAGCCCCTAGATTGAGCATAATGCACGTAACCAGTGCATAATGCACTGGCTAAGGTATTTTAGGCCTTTATTTTTGGAAAATGTGGTCGTTTCTTGAAAATTAGAGTTGATTTAGTACATTATATATACGAGATTATGACAAGTTGAAGGCACTACTCAGTGTCGCCTTTTGGGGTGGCAAATGGTGCGAGACCCCGTGGTATCAGGGCCAAATATGTTGCAAATTACATTCACGTGAGTGATTTTGTGACTTTGCGTGGGACTTCACCGAAAAAGCCGTGTAATGTACAGCTGGGGTCTCTAAATGTGGAGCTTCCCTTTAATTGGAGTGGTGCAAGTGGTTGTAAAGCTGTCAAAACTCCCTACAACTGTCAAAATCCACCCTCGATTGGGCCTTTTAGCCCTGGTCACCAGATGAATGTCCTTTCCTGTTGTTCATTTAATTAATTTAATTTATCCCACTGTTTATTATATGTGGTCTTGTCGAACCAAAACGTTCCCACTGAACCATAGTAATCAGATTGTGATTCCTGCTCCCGCTGGAGGCTAAATTGTTATTGGTCCCGCTACATTATGATCACGACGTCAGGTCCCGCGCAGTGGTGGCTGCACAAAGCCCCACGCACCAGTAAGGCTGGTTCTGACACTAATCGATTCCTTTTTTGGCTTTTTCCCACGTATAATAATCCGATCACTTGCAAATGCGTCTTCCTGTATATAGCCAAAGAAATATATAAAAACTAAAAAAAAACTAAAATAATGGAATTCTTGCTTTATAATACACAGGATTTTTAATTAATCAGATTATCATGCTTATATACACTGTCAATATAACACGAATGACAATGGTCAAATATGGCCTTGAATCATGGGCGCTCCGAAAAGCGGATGAAGATTTGCTAGATGTTTTCCAGAGAAATTGCTTACGGATTGTTCTGGGTGCCGGGCTGACTGACCGTATTTCAAACAGTAGGTTTTACGAAAAATATATTAATTTAGAGTTTATTAGTATATAACAATTTAATATATTCAAGTTAATATATAACAATTCAAGTTAATATATATAACATATATAACATTTATAACATATATAATATATATATTATATATAATATATATAATATATATAATATTATAAATAATATATATAACAAGTTAATATATATAACAATTTAAACTACTAATGTGGAGTTGGTACACGACCTTAAAATGAGCCAAAAACCCCTTTGCTCCTATATAGCCGTATTTAGAATGAGCTCTTATGGATTATTCTCAAGTCCAAAAATACCTGAGTTTTCCAAAGTGTTTTCTGGAAACGATACCCGTAAATCAAAGACGCTATGTAAACATGATTTTTCAAATTATTTATAATATAGGAATAGACTAAAAGATGGAGTTGTAACATTGAGGGAGTATTGGAGGGCTTAGCAATTTTGAATTGGGTGACGGGTGAAGGTAAATTGAAGACTCTCCTGGATTTAGATTATGCTGATCATTTAAGCATCCTAGATGAAAGTGTGAGCAAAATGAATATTGATCAGGTGGGTAGCTTTACCTACCTTGGTAGTATTCTTAGTAAAGACGGTGGGAACAGTGAAGATGTTAAAAGTAGAATAGTAAGGCTCAGGTTGTTTTTTCATGGTTAAAATAATTTGGAAGAACAGGGAGATAAGGTTAGAATATCGGAAGCTACACTGATGACTGTGGTCAAATATGGCCTTGAAGAATGGGCGCTCCGGAAAGTGGATGAAGATTTGATAGATTTTTTTCCAGAGAAATTGCCTACGGATTGTTCTGGGTACCAGGCTGACTGACTGTATTTTAAACAGTAAGCTCTACGAAAAATATGGTTCAATCCCGCTTTCTAGGGCTATAAAAATCTACCCCCCCCCCCCCTGTGGAAAAATCCTACAGACAATTCGAATCCCTTTTTAAAACTTCCCCGGAACATCTCCACATGTAAATTTGAATCGGCAGTAAGGGAAAGTAAGGTAAATAAAAAAATGTAAAGGAAATCTTTAAAACTCCTTTAAATCTTTAAATATTCCTTTGAAAGTTCACCCCCGGAAACTTAACTTCCCACGTAAAATTCTCCATGGAAAATCTTTCATAGTTATCGTTCTTTTAAGTTTCAACTTCGCTCTTTACTTTCACCAGATAAACTTAGTTTTGAAATCAATTATTTGGAATATGTTGATTTACTATGAAAGATTCTGAGGAATTATTGAATCAAAATTTCGCCCGCTCCGTTCTGTTTCTCAGCCTGCGTCTATCTTTACCCTCCCTTTTCTCTGCCGTACTTCACGATAAAAAAAATTCTTTGTCCCCTTCGTTACTGAAGAAAATTGATAATCGTTCTAATAGTTTCTTCCCGCGTTGTTGTTTATACCACCTCTCTTTTACCTCATATGTGGCTTTTTATTAGACTTTTTAATTTCCTTTTACATTATACTAGCCTTTTTGTAGGCTTCTACATTTGGATTCTCATTGTTACTTTTCGTCTAACCGCAGAAAATTTGAGCCTTTTCTTGATGTCATGACGTCACCACAGGTTTGATGTCATGGCGCCACCATAGGTTTCATACAACCACCGTGAGTGGCCAGAAATGTCAATATGCCACTTAAGAAAAAAAAAAAACTAACTATGTAGCCGATTTAGATGCCGTACCCCACCACTGAGCATGTAGTAGAAGTATTAGTAGTATATATATATATATATATATATATATATATATATATATATATATATATATATATATATATATATATATATATATATGTACATATATATATATATATATATATATATATATATATATATATATATATATATATATATATATATATATATATATATATATATATATATATATATATATATATATATATATATATATATATATATATATATATATATATATATATATATATATATATAATATATATATATATATATATATATATATATATATATATATATATATATATATATATATATATATATATATATATATATATATATATATATATGTGTATTATGTGTATTAGCTTACATTGTTCAATCCTTTTATTTTATGTTCCAGAAACCTTGCCATCGGAATTGGAATTCAAAATTTTCCTGAAGGGCTAGCCGTCAGTTTACCCCTTCGAGCTGCCGGTTTTTCAACATTTAAAAGTTTTTGGTAACTATTTTCAATTTATATTCACGCCACTTTTATAATAACTTTTATAAGATATCAGATGTTACCTTATACCTCGTAAAATTAAATATATGGTAAAAAAAAACATCACACCCCCAAGGCTGAAATATGTCGGCGTTATGTGAGCCGAATTCGTTATGCTAAGTGTGTGATATGCCAATTTTATCAAAAGGCCTGCAAAGAGGTGATGGCTGAAGTTACCCTGGTCCCGATCTTTAAGGACATTGTATGAAATTTTAGTTTCTTGAAAACGGCTTCTCAAAGCAATCTTTGAGAAGCTCACGAAAAAAATGTTTCGCAGGGGCCAGGTCTTTGGTCTCATTGGCCTGTCTTTCAGTCGAGGATTTTTTTTAGAATCCTACTTTTATATTGAAATTATCAGATTTATTAGAATTAAGCTTAAAAGTGCCATGAAAACAAAAGTGTGTTTTGCCCACTAGACCCATCTTAGGTTCTATGCCTGGAAAGTGCAATTTTTCAGATATCTTCACTCTTACACCCTTCCACAAAGTTTTACTTCCCTTTAAATCCTTCCTTATAACCTATTCCCACCCCCGCCCCCTGTAATGCTTTTTGCTTTGCCCTACTTGGACAGCAAAATCGGAATCTTTGCCAATATGTAATTTTTTATCTGCAAAACGTTGCCTAGCCATCTTCACCTTTCTAAATAGATAATAAATAGCAGTGAACGGGTAATATTCTTCAGTTGGTGAAATATAGCCCACTGACTACATTGGATCATCTTTCATCACACATTGGTACCTGCACATTTTGTATCGGTGATTCGTAGTTAGGTGGCCTTGTGCAAGACATTTTCGGTCAAGAAGTGAGAGACTCACTTACCTTGGTCGATGTTGGCTTTATTCAGTTAAGCCCTTTTTTCATTGGGACTTTTTCAGGTGAAATAGATCCGGTTAAGGCAGCTTTTTGTTCACCGGACTCACAAGTTTTGTTTACAAGTGGTAAAAAGTCCTGAAGCGTTAATTTAACTAATGAGAGTGACAGTGAATTCAAGGTTATTTAGGATGTGTCTCATTGGAAACTGTTAAAAACGTGAAGAACGGGCGTTGGTTTTAGATTGCCGAGTGTGTTCAAGTTTACGTGGCCAAGTTTAATAGGGCCATTTTTCGATTAAGTCGGCCAAATAAACTTAGATCTGAGTTTGTTTGGGCTTTTTAAAAAAGAAGAAGAGACGGGAGCTACCAGAGAAAAATAAAACGGCATGGTCACGGCATGACCCACGAAATTTTTGTCTGGCTCAAAAAATACAAAAATACATATAAACAAGTTTTCAATTCGTTTTGTAATTTTTTTTTAGCCCCTGCTTCCTCGAACAAATTCTCCTCCGTACAAAAATCCTGGATACGGTCTTGGGCATGGCTGATTTCGCCAGAAAAGCCATAGGAAAGATGTGGCTTTATACCCAATGAGTTCTGTTTGAACTTCAAAAACTCGATTTCAATAAATAATAGTGTTATTAATTCGTTACATGCCATTTTACATTTTCAATATTTCTTGTTGCAATCAAGTTCAATGGGGTTTATTATCAAATCAAAAAATAAATTACACCTAATAACAATACTCTGTCCATTCCTGGACGCTGAGATCCTCAATCGCTACCTTTTAAACATAGATATAGATATATTTCTCACAAGAGCCCCATGGGCCATGGATAATACAAAAACAACAAAACGCATAAAACATAATAATAATTTCAAACACTTTTGAAAATAAAACTACGACAGAAAACCCTCCCTTTGTCTCATCCCCACTCTCACAAAATTTCCCAAATCTCTAATTTCCACTTTGCAACTGCTCCCAATTTTATTTTCTAAACACCTTCTATCCATAACATCCTCTCAAAAATTTCCCGTTTAAGGACCTTTAGTTCTTCACAATAACACATAAAATGTTCTAAAACTTCAGGCTCCCCGCACATCGGACAAGAGAAGGGACCACTCCGTAACTTAATCCTCCCTAATTACTTCCTTCTCCCCCAAGCGGCATAAAATTCCCTCTTACTGATAAGACTCATTTTAAAGTATTATTTTGGAGCTCAAATTTTAGATATATTTCTTCTCCCCAGGCTTTTTTAATGTTTCTATATATTCCAAGGGATTGTGACTTAACCTTGTCTTCTTGCCAAACCTGGATCTCTTGATCTTGTAGAACTTTTTCCACAGCTTTTGCAATCAATCCTGTTTCCACCCCTGGTCCAATGCCGTCATTCCACCAGCCTGATAGCCCACATTTTTTTAGTATGCTCTTAATTTGCGCTGGCCAAGAATCTTTTATTTTGTCCAATAACAGTTCATTGAAAGCATTTTTTGTTAACCGATAATCTGGCATAGCAATATTTTTTTCTCAATAACCTACCATGCGTACTAACCGTTTATTTCTTACGCTAAAAAGACCCAGGTCACCCTTTAAAACAATACTATAAAATTTTTCATCTAACCCTAATGATCTTTAAATACAATGTAGCTGTATCCTTTTCCTTTTCATCCCCCTTTGGTGTCCCCATATTTCTACCCCATAATGTATAGCAGGTTCTAATCTACTTGCAAAAATGCGCTTTCGTAGCTTGATATCACTTGCTCCTTTATCCTTTATACAACTCTTTAAAAATATACCAGTTAAACTTTTGCCTTTACTTCACATTAGAGCTATATTCCTTGTCCACTTACAATTTGAAACAAGTCTAGGAAGGCATACACTCCCCTCCCTTAACTAAAATTTTCTTCAGATGACTTAGCCCCCCTTACAACAACCATTACTGCTGACTTCTCTAGATTTAAAACCAGTCTCTTTTCCTCAAAATACTTTTCTAAACTCTCTAATGCATACTGCAGATTCTCTCTACTATTTGCCAATAAAGCTATATCATCGGCGTACAAAAGTGCAGACATTTTTTTTATCAAATAATTGTAATTCACTTACTTTCCTCTCCCTTAAATAGTTTTCAATGTCATTAATATACAACGAAGATAACTTCGGAGACAAAGTACAACCTTGTTTCACCCCTAACCTGCTAAATATTTCCCTCGATGTTTCCTTACCAACCCGCACAACAAACTTAACCGTCAAATACATTGACAATAAAATTCGCACAAACTTACGCGGCAATCCTAAATTAATCAAACAATGCATAAGAATTTCCCTATTTACACTATCAAAAGTATCTTTTAAGTCCAAAAAGACTGCAAACAACTTATCCTCTTTTTTCTGTGTATATTTCCTAATCAGACTGGTTAAAAAAATTTGATCTATAGTACTATAGTTTTCGCGAAATCCTGCTTGTATTTCGATAACTTTCTGTAATTTTTCCTGCCACTTATCTAATCTATTCCCTAACACTTTCACGAAAAGCTTGCTTATACCATTGCCCAAACTGATCATACGGTAATTCCAGAGTTTCATGCTATGCCCTTTTTTATATAACGGTATGGTGACCGTAGCATTCCATTGCTCTGGCCATTGAGGGTTGTTGATAATTGACGAAAATGTTATAGTGATTATTAGGATGATCAATACTTTTACCCATTTCCACACTTGCATTGGGATTCCGTCTAAACCAGGAGCTGAGTTACCCTTCATTTTTTTCATGGTCTTCACTGTTTCATTCTCGGTGACAGATTTTAACGATTCGTAGTCCTCTTCCTTCATCGGTCTCTCTGTAATTTCTTCCTCAAACATGTCCCCGCACATTAAATTTCCATCGGATGTGTAGCTCCTGACTTCTAATTCTTTATTTTCTAAGTAGTCCGGTCATCTTGTTGCCTCGATTGCACCTTTTTCTTCATTTTTATTCCCAGTTGACTCTTTAACAAGCTTCCAAAACTCTTTCGATTCATTCTTTCTAAAGATTAAATTAAAAAAAAAACAAGTTTTTTTAACTGAAAGTAAGGAACGACGTTAAAACTTTAAACGTACAGAAAATATTACGTATATAAAAGGGGCTGTCCCCTCCTCAACGCCACGCTCTTTACGCTAAAGTTTGACTCTGTCTCACAACTTTATTTTTTAAAACAATAAAAAACTTTAGCCTAAAGAGCGAGGCGTTGAGGAGGGTACAGCCCCTTTCATATACGGAATATTTTCTGTTCGTTTTAAGTTTTAACGTCGTTCCTTACTTTCAGTAAAAAAACTTTTTTTTTTAATTAATTTTAGAACGTTTTTTAATTACTACAGGTTTTGATTTTGGCTCACCGCTCATGAATGATTAAAATCAAAATTGAATATTAATTTTAATTTTATGTGATTAAATGGCTTTCTCGAAACCTGTTTAATTTTATTTACGAACGTTTTTATCAGTAATAAATATACGTAACTTACGAATAAACTTACGTAACGAACTTCTATATTCATATATTTCTAATACTTATAGTAGAGGGTTCGCCTCCTAGTCAAGACCTCGCTCTTTACGCTAAAGTTCGAATTTTGTTCTAATTCTTTAAAAATGACTCCTTAATCACAAAGGCCGTTATTTAGAATGAATAGCTTTTATGAAAGTACTAAATAATCTTTGGCTTAAAGAGCGAGGTATTGACTAGGAGGTGAACCCAATCATATACGTAATATTTTCTGTCGTTTTAAGTTTTGATGTTGCTCCTTACTTTCAGTTGAAAAACTTTTATATATATAATTTCTGATCTTTTTTTAAATAATGCTGGGAAATCCGGTGCCCTCTTCATAGCAATGTCCCTTCCCCCATGAAAACTTCCTCCATGGAAAGATCCTCCCACATAACCCCCGACCCACTACCAGAAAAAATTCCCCCTGAAAACGTCTGTATATTTCCCAATAACCAATACTATGTGTTAACATTGGGTAAAGTTCATAACTTTCAGCCCTCCCCCCGGCGACTTCGGGGGATTAAGCCATCATAAAAGACATAGTTATCATATTTTTGACCCTGTTGAACAAAATGGCTATCTCAAAATTTTGATCGGGTGACTTTGAGAAAAAGATGAGCGTGGGAGGGGGCCTAGTTGCCCTCTATTTTTTTGGTCACTTAAAAAGGGCACTAGAAATTTTAATTTCCGTTCGAATGAGCCCTCCCATGATATTCTAGGACCAGTGGGTCGATACGATCACCCCTGGGGGGAAAAAAAAACAAAAAAAAAACAAATAAACACGCATCCGTGATCTTTCTTCTGGCAAAAATGCAAAATTCCACATTTTTGTAGATAGGAGCTTGAAACCTCTACAGTAGGGTTCTCTAATACGCTGAATATGATGGTGTGATTTTCATTAAGGTTCTATAACTTGGGTCTTTCCCTCTTTTTTCGAAAATCAGGCAAATTTTCTCAGGCGCGCAACTTTTGAAAAGTAGAAATAAACTTGATAAAACGTATATATTTTAAATTAGCATTAAAATCCGATTCTTCTAATGTATCTATTGGTATCAAAATTCCGTTTTCTACAGTTTCGGTTACCATTGAGCCGGGTCGCTCCTTACTTACAGTTCGTTACCACGAACTGTTTGACTAATCTTAGCCTTTCAGCTTTTTCAGTTTCAAAACTCCTTTTTTTTTAACTTTATAAAATTCTTATATCCCTTTCTCTCCCACTTGTAATTCTGATACAATTGTTGAAAATCATCTCCTTCATTTAATTTCAATACCTTCAGTGCCTCCCAAAGTTCCTCCCTTTTCTTCCTACACTCCTTTTCATAGAATGTCCTAATAACCTGGTTCCCTCTATTTTTGCATATTTTCTCTCCCGAATCATGAATCAACATTCCCTTCTTGGGCTAATTCTAGACTTCTATCCAGTAAATCTTGATTCCGTCATTAATTCTTCAAAATTATTCATATCATTTTCCTCCACTCTTAGTTTTTTATAAAGTCCACCCCCTGGATGAGATCTACTTTTACTACCCTTACTTACCACCTACCCTACTACCCTACTACTTCTACTTACCCTTAATTATTGAGGCTGCTTCCATGACCTCTAAAGTTGCACTGATAGGAAAGTTATCGGAACGTATGACCATTAATTTACCAAAATCTGCCACCCTTTCACTCAAAGACAGACTAGTTAAAATGTAATCAAATATGCTTGGAGAATGCCCCGAAAAACAAATAAACTCCCCTAGATTTTTATCATTTCCAAATCTACCATTTAATATCATTCAAGTTTCATACCCGCAAAATTCTAGCAATTTTTTACCCCAGTTATTTCTACGACGGTTGTGGTCCCCACTTGCCCTCTCTGGGAGAGTCGTAACAATATCTTCTAAATTAACAGTGGATATATCATCATGAACAGAACCCAAAACCGGTAAAATTTCTACACACGCCCCTGTATAATCATTAAAGTCCCCTAGAAAACAAAAACTCTGATTCGGAAACTTCCTTGAAAAATTAAGTTTTTCACGATCTAAAATTAGCCATGTATCCTCTTTCAAAAAAGAGCTTATTACTGGGGGAATATAACATCACAAAAAATAACCGGAATGCAAGCAAAACACACTCTAAGCCAAACTAAGTTAAAGGATTTACTTTTCAACCTTTACATCTTAGTATTCGCACTAAAATTTTTGGAAACTAACACCGCTACTCTACTATATATTCTTCCATTATCAGATTGTTTTCTATGCACTCCGTAATACTGGTATCCCTTGAACACTTTTGGTTCTTTTAGCCATGTTTCAACAACGCATGCCAAGTCAATCTCCCCTCTTTCTTTTGCTAATAAATGTTCCCATTTTTCACTGCTTACCCCTTGGATGTTCCAATGCACTATTTTAAAGTTCTTTTAATATCCATGGCCCAACATATCCTATCTATCTACAGCCAAACGACTACCAGAACCCGAGCCTAAAGTTTGCACTTTTGTCCCTGACCCAGTTGGCTTGTCGTATTGCTTATAATTATTATGTTCCCCTTTCAATCCTTTTTTGTAATTTTCAATCACTGCCTCCACTTCCTCTTTGTCTAGGGTTTCACTTTAAATTTTTTGTGGGGCATCACCATGTCCAATCTTAAATTGAAACGTTCTTTCTTGTTAAAAGCTTTTTCCTCGCCTCCCTTACTGTCTGCGGAGCATCATCAGTTATGAAAACCTTCGCAAACACTACCTCTTTTTCGTTTTTTAATCTTTTCGCGTTTTTCAAAATCATGATTCTTGTTTCCAAATTCTCTATTTCCATCACGATAAATTTCTTTTCATTATTTATATATTTTAAACATATCTGAAGTCCAGGGCAATTTCAAGACCATCCGTTATTACCTTCTCAAACCCCGTTTTTGTTTCTTTTTCATCGTTCACTGGAACCCACGTTCCAAATCACAATGTTCTTTTGCCTTTCCCTACTTTCTGCTTTCATTAGGTTTTCTTTTACTCCACTCAACTCTTTTGACAGTTGGGAACTATCTTTATGCATTGCAGATATTTTACTGTTTACAGCATTAGTCTCTTTTTTCAATCTCACTCATTCTCGGCACTAATACCGCCAGTTCTTTATAGGACCCCTCCAGCACACCGAGTCTAGATTCTATGACTTTTACAGAAGATCTCAGGTCATGTAACGATGTCGAATTAGACTGTACAACTGTTAAAGTCGTCGATACATTGTCAGCTAATGATCTTATACTGATCTCTTTGTCACCGACTCTCAATGGAGTCACCGACTTTCTGTGACTCCATTGAAGAATTCAAAACAGAGGAATCTGAAACGGAAATATAAGCAGGCTGACTCAGTTCGCTTTGTTTTGTCACCATCTTTTTTCTCGGCATCTTAAATCCACATTCACGTTACTTTTTCACCAATCTCCGAGCAAAGTATAATTTGTAGCTCTTGAACAGCTGGGGAACTTAAGCTAGTCCGTATAAATCAATCCAAAGCCTTGCCAAGTTCGTGTATTCAATCCAGGCAAAATAACTGGTTCCGCTGTCAGGTTTGAACTGAGATTTAATCCTAATACAAGTGCAATGCTCGAAAGCTGAAATGAAACTGATATTACGCAGCGTGGTCACTGCACTCTCAGAAACAAATTTACCTCTCATTTTTGTTTAACATGACTACCAATTATCCTCCAGTCCTCTGCCCCAGGGGAAACGGCCTCATCATTGTACCAAAATAAAATTCTAACTCTTTTTTATCGGTTTATATTTAATACATTATATATTGTTTGTCATTATTTAACTAATCTTTTTCAATGCTAATAAATGGTTTTTTACTCTTCCTTTAAATGATGCGAGGGAGCTCCTACCAGTCAGTTCGTCTTGGAACAGAGTCCATGACCTTGCAAAATTTATATTCGGAGAAAAATCGGATCGTATAGTCGGGGTGAAGGGCATTTGCAGGTTTGAGAATAGTCTGGTATTTACATTATGCTGGTCCGAAGTTGATCAAAATTTCGTTTTAACTGTAGACTGGAATTCACCAGCTAGAAACTTGACCACAACTGTCAACAATGAATAAGGATACAGCAAGTCCATTGACAAATACTCTTCATTTTTTCCAATTAATTTCCGAGCTCGTTTATGGATAAAATTTAGCTTCTGCAGGTGAGATTCTAAAATCGATTGCCAGATCATTGCTCAGTATTGTAAATGGGGTTTGATAAGAGTGTTGTATAGCAGGACCGGTGTTTCCTGCGGCAAAGCGTTCTTTAGCTCCTTTATTATTCCAAGATTCCGGAATATCTTCATCTCTACTGCTTCAATATGATGCAGAAGTGACAGGTTCTCATCAAAAAGGACTCCCAGGTATTTTGCAAAACACTTTTCTGGCCGACTGATCAAACCTCTGGATGTTTTGATACCACATGTCTCCAGATGGACACTTCCGACCCGGAAAAAAACAAAAAGTAGGATTTATCAACGTTAATCAGTAGTCGGTTAGAATCTATCCAGAGATACGTCTCCTCGAGAACAACCCTAAGCTTGGAAATGACCGTTGTTTATCCCTTTCACAGCAGCCTAGTTTGGTATCATCTGCAAAGGCACAAGGTTATCATCACCTACATGCTGAAAAGAAGCTTCATCGTAACATGATTTACATCAGCGAAGAATAGTGCGGGCTGGTTTTAATACGCTACTCAGATCGTTAACGCGAATCAGGAACAATCACACGAAGTTAATAGGTGATCTTTACGAGTTTACAATATCACCTGCATTTGATCTAAGTGTGTACCCATGATTTTATTTTAGGAGGCTCGAGTGACATCTCGAGGAGGGGGGGGGATATCTTCTATAAAACGGAAAAAATTTGAATTATTTTCATAATATAAGAAAAATCTTTAAAGTGTTGGAGGAGGTACTGGAGTAACTAAAATGATTTTTCTTACAGTCACTTCATCAAAATTATTTCTCAGAAATAAATGATTTTTGTACAAAACATGCTATATTTTATGGTGTCCTTAGGTATGGCCAGTTAAGCGGTATTGTGGAGCCAATAGCCGGAGTTATTGGAGCTGCAGCAGTTCAGTACATGACTCCGCTTTTACCTTACGCCTTATCATTTGCTGCTGGTGCAATGATTTTTGTAGTTTTCGATGATATTTTACCCGAAGCGAGAAACAGGTAATAATTATTCTTTTTCATAATAGAACAAAACAGCTCATTCAGTATAAAGAGACATATGTAGTTTTTCTGTGGACGGGGGTTGTTTGGTGAGCAATGGGAAAAATACGGTAGAATATTTGGATAAAGACTCCTCCCACCGAAAAAGAACCCGACCCCTCACCACGGAAAAACATGTCTGAAGGGCGACTTGGGAATTTATAAATGCTTTATTATTAAACTTTGACCTTTTTATACATAATTTAAGTCGATGTGAAATCTACTTTCCGTGATTTGTGTATAAGTCTTGAACCCTTGTAACAAACTTTTGAACCCTTGTGACAAACTGTTGAACCCTAGTGAGTGTTATGAGTGTAAAGTGTTGGACCTTTGTGACAAACTTTCAAAAATGAAAATAATACGTAAAGTATGTGTACATAATTTTGCCGTTTACTTAATGCCCATCATTTAATACAGTATTTTTATTATTATTATTAGTTATGCTACATTTAATACTTATTATTATTCAAAATTATTATTATTATTGTTATTATGTATATTATATTTATTATTATTACTATTTATAGTGTATTTAATAATTATTATTATTGTAGTTATATATATTATCAAATATACTGTATATATATATTATTATCATTACTATTATATAGTTTATTATTACTATATAAATTTATTATTCAAAAAATATTACATACAGTATTTTTTTGTTGTTGTATTTTTCTCAGTTTCCCCTTCTTGAAAAATAACTACTCCCCCGAAATGAATTCCTGCGTGTATGGTCCTCGCATTTTTCTGGTACTAAATCCTTCAAGCTATTTCTTTCTGAATCGTAATTTCAGAAGATAGGTCATTAAATAGTGAACTGTGTTACTGGAATCAGTCGATGAGCCGCATGGCTGAGAAGCGTGGCAAATTGAACGAGAATTTTCAAGAGGTATCCTACATTTTAGCAAATCATTGGAGGGCTGGAAATTTTTCTATGTTATTGAGCTCTGTGGTTTTCTTATTTACTTGTTAAACCAGAGGTAGTTTTAGGGGGAGGCGGAAGGGGCTCATGCTTTGGGCTCACAAATTTTAGGGGTCCACATTTTATATAAATAATCTAACGATTATAATCGTTTTGTAACTTTCGAAACTTTATTTATATTATCGTAAAGGGAGCAAGTAATAAATGAATTATTAATTAAGTAATAAAACAAATAAAAAAAATTCCATGATAATTATCAAAATATTAAATTAAAACAATTAATAATAATTAAGTAATAAAAAAAAAATAAACTGAAAATAATTTTTGTTAATAAATACAAATATTGTTAAATTTCGCCTGAAAATTTTGCAGGAGAAAGGATGGGGGTGGGCGATAATCAAGATAATCTTGGAAGGCGCAAAAGAGACCAGAACCGTCACTGTCTTACGGTAAAGCAAAAACAAGAAGCTATTCTTTTCAAGGGTACTATGTATAACGGAACGGTCGTTATGTGAATTATTTATTAAATAAAACGGTACTTGTGTCTTATAGCCACCACACTCAAGTTCTGTCGAGAAGTGAAGTTTGGTAAATGCTAATGAAATGAAACAAAATATAATGAAAATATAATACTTTATCAATAAAATTAAGAAAACTATAACTTAGAAATATACCTAAACCCGCAAATAAATGAAACGAATAGCAGTAACAAATGGTATTCTACTGCGAGCAAACCATCTATTGACACGCAAACCGACTTGTTTCATACATGTTTCATAGCTGTACACTCCCAAAAAGGGTCTTTGTCGAAAGAATAAACACCCCCTTATCCTGGAAAAGTCTAATTGCCTCTTCTTCAGTCCTTGGCAAATCCTAAATTGTCTCTTTAACATCCATGGTCAGACACTATTTCCTATCAACAAAGATCGCAAACTGAATGAATTTTACCCCATAGTCTGAAAACTGGTATTTTGATTGGTATTTTATTAGCATTAACCAAATTTCACTTCTCGACAGAAATTGAGTGTGGTGGATATAAGACAAAAGTACCAATAAAACTAGAAGCAAAAGTGACTAGAAAACTAATGAAATCTACTCCCCCCTCCCCTTAGACATTTTGGCTCAAAACACCTCGCATAGAGCTTGCATAGAGCTGGCACAGTGCTTACAGTGGTAAGGACTTTCGTACCTTCTTTGTCCCCCCCCCCGTCGGATGACAATGCTCGGACTAACAACATCCGAGATAATAACGTCACATTCAACAACAAGCACTAGTACTTTTGGTCTCCAGTGGCGTCAATTGGATTGAAGAATGTGCCCTCTTAAATATTGAAAGATATATATATTATTTTTATTTAAAAATGCCTGTATTTTAATTGAAAAATTTTTTAACTAATAAAATTGTCTCATCCTTGGATTTTGAAAAACTACACGTTGACCCATTCCCAAAATATTGTGAATTGACGCCACTTTTGCTACACTCAAACTTAAAACGAACAGAAATTATTCCGCAAATGAGAGGGATTCCTCCTCAGCCCTCTTTTTTACGCTTAAGTCTGACTTTTTGTACATTTCTCTAAGAAAGACTGCTCAAATACAGAGCCAGAAGTGGTTTTAGGCCTCATAAACTGCGGGGAAGGGGTGGCAGGTATACCACAGGAGTTTAAAAATATAAATGTTAAAAAATATTATTTTCAAATATAAATAAAATCGGGGCGAATGAATTTAAATGAGAGGTATTCTTGAAAAATTTTAAGATTTTAGCGTAAAGAGTGAGAGTTGAGGAGGGAAAGCCCTCTCATATATAGATTAATTTCTGTTCTTTTTAAGTTCTAATGTTGTTCCTTACTTTTAGTTGGAAAAAACTTTATTATTTTATTTAATCAATCGGTAAAAAACGACCAGCCAGTCGGTACAATCTATTCCCCCCCCCTAACAGTTTGTCTAATGGCGCCTCTTGTTGGTATCAAACCTAATCTCTTAGTAGACTTGTACTCATACCTCTTAGTCCCAGCCTGTTATCTCTATGTAATTCCGTCATAGGGCAAGTCTTCTTCCACAGTTGTAACTGATTTCCTATTTTCAGATTATTTTCTTTAAGCCTTATCTGGAAATTATGTCATCGGGGTAGTGTCAGGATTCTCAAACATGCTAAATTTATCTGGGTTTTGGGGTTATCTGGGTTATCTGGGTTTTTGGGGGTTTCTTCTTGCCCTTTTCGAAAATGATGCTGATTTCAATAGACTCTTCCAACAGTTCATAGCCAAGAACGTGGGTAGATGTTGATTAATATGATGCATATATTTACAGCGGAAATGGCAAACTGGCTACCTGGATGTCAGTATTTGGATTCGTGACGATGATGAGCTTAGATGTTGGACTCGGCTGATTTTGAATAGGAAAAAAAACTAGTTCAATTTCTTCTACTTACTAAGATAACAGTGTCTACTTATTTTTTCATGTTTTGTAATAATTGTCTTGACAATTTTTTTTAATATACCGTTGTCTTGTCCTTTTGTCTGCTCTTAGACTGTATTTATTGATTTTTATAATCAAAATTACCACATTAATCATTCTTCGAGTCGGGCGGATAAAGAGTTTAACCTTGGAATACACCATACTATGAATGAAAAAATGCCATGTGATCTACACTCTCCTGGTTTATGTTTTTAGAATTTTTGAATTCATGAGATGAGTTCTATGACATGGCGTGCACATAGGGTATTTACAGATCCCTGTCCCATCTCTTCTCGGAATTGTTACTTTACCTACAATGTCTTATTTTCTTGATATTTTTTATATTTGCCTATATTTGGAGTTTTTTTTCGAATTCGCCCCCTCCCCTCCTTAAAAAAATACTGTTTGTGTGTCTAGTCTGTCCTCCGTGTCATTTTCCAAATAACCTCCGTCTCAATCTTATTAAAATAAATTGTGATAGATTTTTGTCTTGAATGATAAACCTTGTAATATTAATAACGACAGGGAGGAATATTCTTCATGGCAACTGATGGTATAATCCAGGTGCGTCCGCAAGAAGTTCCTTGGGGCTCGATGGTAAAAAACAATTTTTTCTGATAATTTGAACAAGAACTTCCCAAAAATTTAGTATTTTGGGGGGTGGGCTCCAAGTCTCTCCTGCGTACTTTCCCTGGCTCACTCCAGGGACTATAGAACGCTATATAAATAGTTTAAATACTATTAAAATGTTAAGATTACTTTCACATTTCGTTTTTTTTTGTATGAAATGGTCAAATCTTCTTTTAACTAGGGCAAATGGCTAGGACTTATTTCTACTGATGATATATTCTACGTTGCACCCAGTGGTGTTGTTTGGGGGGGGGGTGCGGAGGGGGCAGTTTCCCCTAATAATTTGGAGAAGAAATTATTGTATAGCCCATGCCCCTTGACTCTCCAGATGTGGATCCCTTTTGGCCCCCTAATAAAATGCTGGAGCTACGCCCCTGGTCGCACCTGATCGCTCATCCCAAAGATCTTATAGTAGAATTTTCAATAATATACTTTTAATATACTTTTTTAATATATACTGTATTTTTTAACATATACTTCTTAATTGCGACATTCATAACAATCACTAGGACTTTTTTCTTTTTTTTTCCGGAAAATGCTTTCCAGAAATTTTTTCTGGAAGTATTCCGGAAAATACTCGGCCCTTAAGGGATCTAAATCACAATAAATATCTCAATGTAATGTCACCCACAGGATTTTCACAACGGTCAGTTCCTAAAGTGCTACAATCGCCCAAATTTGAGTTCTATACAGTGATTTTCGGTGCTATAGTGAAAAGATGGACTTTAAAAGTGCTAAATAGTACTATCACGAAAGTGCAACAAGTGGCAACCCTAGTTAACCATAGTTGGAATTTAGGTCTGGTTCATTCAAATGAGAAGGTACTTTCATCAAGAATCCATAAGTAGGAAAGTAAAACTGTTTAGACGAAGGAATTTTGGATAAATTTGTAAAATTTAAATTTAGATTTTAAATTTGTAAATTTTGATGTATTCAGATATTGCTTATTTCTTAAGTAGATAAAGGTGCACATATTAAAAATTATTTTCTATTTTGGTAGTTTATGTGACAGTCGTTTGTGAATCACGAACTTCTGTTTTTTTTTAACATGAAAAAAATAACGAACTTCGTCGTTATTTTTAAAGAAGGATAACTTCTCCTCTAGTGAATAGGTGTTTTCCTTTTACCGAAATGAACATTTTATCCTGCATCAAGAACGAACATGAAACGCCTTATTTGTAAATAATTTCACCCTTAAAGCAATCTTTTTCGTACTTGTGAGAATTTAATCTTTTACCTTACAGTGTGAATGACGTACAAATATTATGTTTGTGATCAATAGCCAACTATAGGGAAATACGAAATTTGATGTTTTTGGATTGATGGTAGAAAGTTTGGTACGTGGGTTTTCAGGCATGCTGAATATGATCCTTGGAATTTCATTAAGATTTGTGAGTGCATTCTGAAAGCTTCGGTATTTTATGATATCTTTTATGGGATAAAACAACTTCATTAATTAATGCAATTTTTCCTTCCATGGGATGAACTTTCAATTCCACCTAAAGGAAAAATCAAAGAAAAAATAAGGAAAAGATAAAACTTATTTGAAAATACTTTTAAAATGTCAATCCAGATAGGTTGAGCTGTTAAGATTGGTGATTCTTAGGTCTACATAAAAGGGTGAGGGGTAGACCCTGGCACCCCTTTTCCCCGGATAAAACCCTTCGTATATGGGTAACTAATCCATATATGTATAGTATAATTTTTATACCGTATGCCGTAAAAATCAGCATCTTAACTGAAGTAAATGGAGATTGAGATTTAATTCAAGGATTTCATGAAAAGAATTATAAACTTGAAGTAGGGTTGCCACCATTTTTTCCTTAAGGGTCTAGACACGTGATTCCCAATTTGGGGGACAGACCCCAACGCTGGTGCATGACAGTATTTTGGTGGGTCAAAGGCAAGACGTGCACCTTTTGGCTGCCTATGCTTTAGAGCCTTAATTTTGAGCAAAAACTTTTTCATGTGAATGACGTGACATTCAAATGCATCTAAAGAGCAATTCTGCTCTCTATTAAAGGTGTTGTATTTAGATTACTTACTTAGACTTAGGTCCTCCTACGCCTGGGGGCGCATAAGACAGCAACAGTGGTTCGCCACGACGACCTGTCCTGAGCCTTCAACCATAGCTCCTCCAACGAGGACCTCGCCAGCTTCGCCTCCTTTATTAGCGACCTGCCAAGGATCATTTTCGGTCTCCCTGATTTACGGAGACCGGGGGGTGTCCAACACCATGCGTCGTGCGGCAGCCTTCCATCCCCCATTCGCACCATATGCCCCCAACACATCCATCGCCGCTTTCTAATGAGATCAAGGATGGGGTATGATTTGTCATACGATAGATTTCATCATTTCGAATTCTTTCCGTCCAATGTATATTTAGGATAGACCTTAGGCAATTGTTGTCGAATGCCTGGAGTCGTCGTTCTAGCTGAGTGTCAAGTAGGATCGTTAATTATTCTTTTCTAGAAACATTTTTTGTCTCGTCAGCAAGTATAGCGTAGTAACTAGCTAACCTTACTTCTGAAATTAAGTCTTGCCACATGGCATTTCCTATCATTGTAAATGCGTCGTTTTGGCATTGATGACTGCAATCGTGACAAAATCGGTGCTCTAACTTGACCTTCAGCTTTTTTAGCCTTTAGATATTTCCACTATTAGTTCAATGAAATTACCCCGGTTTGTAGATGTTTCTGATTTGACCTGACTCAGAACATCTCTTGACTCTGGCGGTCAAGAAAGCAAATACTGCAAAAATAGTACTTCACATGATCCCTGTGCTCTAGAACCTCTTGAGACCTGAAGCGATTTTCCCTGTCAACTCATGCCCATCTTGAAACATCACTTATTCCGCCAGGCTTGGATTACGTCTGACACGCAACTCCATTTGGTGTCATGCGTGGCATACTTAGAACCACGCTTTGGCACAAATAATTTGGTCTCGAGAGCAGAACATAATTTGTTCTGGTCCTAGCCTTAAGACCAAGACCAATTATATTCTGGTCTTAAGACCCGTTTTACGCTTAGAAGGTTATTGGGCAGTATTGCAGCTCATTTTTGATTTAATGGAGCCCTTTACTTTTCTTTTAAAAACTTGTTTTGTTGAAAAAGTTGTCGGCTGTTTAATTAGAATGAGATTTCGGCTGCCGTCAATCAAAAGGCGATATCTGACATAAACTCGATTTACAGAACGAAAAAACAAAAAAAAGTTTGAAGCCTTAGAAAACATGATAGGAGGTGCCTGTTTTGCAAACAAATACATCAAATCTAGGTTTCAGAGCAAGACAAATTTGTTTGTTAAGGAAAAACTAGACAATTCTTTTTCGTTCTCGAGATAGTGCAGATATCCCCTTTTAACTTATTTTTGGCGTCAACAAAAGGCAGTATCTGCAAGAGCGCCACAGTAAAATTCCATAAGAAAAACGAGATTAACGTTTTACAAAATGACTTTAAATCAAAGCGAAACGCAGTTTCCAATGAGCGTATTTGCTTACCAGCAACATCAGCTATGTCCTGATGTAGAATAACCTTGTTTTCAGGACCTAATTTGGGATGGCCACGACGTTTTCGAACCATAACTCAACATCTGATAATAAGCAGCTCTTACTAGTCTATCTTCATTACACCTAATGAGCTTCAACCAAAATCTTAGCATGAAAATAGATCTACGTAGTTTTAACAAAATCTGGCCCATATCACCTTTCAGAATCTGTGAATGAGTTGTCTGATGTAATCCAAACAGTCTTTTATAATACTGTATTAACTTAACTTCTGCATATAAATTAAACGTAAAAATAAGTTTTTGCAACTAAAAGTAAGGAGCAATATTGAAACTATCAGAAATTATTACGTTTACAAGGGGAATTTCCCCCTCCTGAACATCCCGCTCTTCAGGCTAAAGTTCTTCGGTATTTAAAAAGAAGGTACTTATTGTTCTAATTAAACGACCCTTCTATTTCAGGAGTCTTTTTATAGAATTGGAACACAATTTTAACTTTAGTGTAAAGAACGAGATGTTGAGGAGGTGGCGACCCCCTTCGTATACCTATTGATTTCCATTCGTTTTAAGGTTTAATATCGTTCCTTACTTTCAGTTGAAAAATATGTTTTTTTAATGTAATTTCTGATTGATTTTTAAATAACTCCAGAAAATTTGGCTCCACCTCCAATTCAATTCTGGTGAAAATTTACTCTGGACAATTACCCTTAACACCTCAATGCATAAAATTGAGTCAGTCTAAAGAATACAAGACATATAAAGATATAGGAACTATGGCAAATTCCCCCAGTATACAATTTACCATGAGAAGTTCATCCCCTGGAAAATTCCCCATGGAAAATTCCCCCCAGCAAAATTTGTCATCCCGTCCCCACCCAAAAAATCTGTGCATAAAAGTACATCCCAAAATACAAATACTATACGTAAACAATGGGAAAATTTCCCCATATGCTGTGGGGCACCATGTTATATTCAAAAACATAGTTACTAGGATTTTCAACTATGGTGAACAAAACACTAATCTCAGAATTTTCACCAGATAATTTTGGTAAAAAGTGGCATTGGAGGGGGGTTAGTTGCCCTCCAGTTTTTTTGTCGATTAAAAGAATATGTAGAGATTTTAATTTCTGTTAAAATAAACCATCTCCCGATGTTCTAGGCCCGCTGGGTTGATACGATCACCCTGAAAAAAAAACACATCCAACATAATTCTTCTGGAAAAGATTAAAAAATTCCACATTTTTGTAGATAGGAGCTAGAAACCTCTACATAATGGTTTTTGGAGGGTCTCCCTCCTTTTTTTCAAAAATCAGGCAAATTTTCTCAGGCTCGTAACCATTGATGGGTACATTTAACAAATACAGGAATTATATTAAGAACAAAATTAGAGAGTCATGGCTTCTCTGAATGACAAATGTTGATAAAATAAGGCAATACTATTATATCATTATCTGTCATTGTTATTATGTAATATATATAAACTATATGTGTATTATGAGTCATATACAATCTATTATTGTATTGTTTGTACTTACCAATGGACACTGTTTATTCTAATTCAGCATTAGGAAACATAATTTTGGGGTGCCAATTTGGTGAGGGGGGGGGGGCAGTTGCCTCAGTTACACTTTGAAAAATACCTTCTTATTTCTATTTTGCTAATTTTTATTTTATAATGGCTAACTGGTTACTTTTGCCCCATTTACATTTTAAGAAGTGGAATCACTGACATAAGTACTAGATACAAATCAGCAGCACAACTGGGTTATATTTTGTTTAGTGAGGAGTCTGAATAAAAGACTTTTACTTAGTTACTCCATAATAAATAAATTATTATAGTTAATTGACTTTGAAATTGATACCATGATCCTATACTTTACTCTCCCTCCCCCCCCTAATATGGACATAGATAGCCTTAGTCAGCTTCAATGATTAATCAGCTACAAATGACCTATTTTTCTCCCTAGCCAGTTATTTAAAGAAGCAAATTTTTTAGCATATGGTTACTAGGTTTCTATATGCTGTTCTGAGCCTTCTAGCCCCTTCGAGGCAAAAAAAACTAGTAGTCCCTGTCAAGTGAGCACTTAATTATAAAAGAGCATGAAAAATACTTGTTATTGAATTGTGCTGAAAAGCTAAATTTTATTGAAAACTGCAGTCTAGGATATGTAACAAAAATAGAGGAGGGGTAAATTTCTATTGGAAATGAATTTCAGCCCTCCCCCCCCCTAGATATGCCAATTCAGGGTTAGGTTAGGTATATATAGGGGGGGAGGGCTGAATACTAAGAGAGATGTAGATGACAAGAAGAGAATTTTAATAACGGATAGCTTTACTTCTTCGATGTGTTCTGTATAATACAAAAGTGGTGGGGTGATGGGAGCGAGGTGTCTTAGAGTACTTATAGTGCTGTACTTTGGGACGAGTTGCTAGCGAAAAACCCGTGTGGATGACTTGAAATAAAATTTTTAACAAGAAATGGCTGAAATGTGTTTTGGGGGAGATGGGTTGATGGGGGCGGGGTGTCTTAGAGTAATATTAGTGTGATAGTGGCGGGTGAGTTGCTAGCAAAAAACCCGTGTGGATGACTTGAAATAAAAAATTTAACAATAAATCTCTAAATAAAATATTTTTGGGGGGATAGGTTGATGGCAGAAGGATAGGTGTGTGTTGTCTGAAACCTATGATTTGGGACGGGTGGTTTGCTATTTCGGGCTTTTCTGAGCTAGATTTCTTAGTCTTTCGTTGGTGCATGTTGTCTGAAACCTATGATTTGGGATGGGTGGTTTGCTATTTTTGACTTTTCTGAGCTGGATTTCTTAGCCTTTCATAGGTTTGTGTTGTCAGAAAATTATGACTTGGGATGTAACGTTTGCTATTTGGACTTTTCAGAGCTAGGATTCTTAGTCTCTCATAGGTGTTTGTTGTCTGAAACCTATAGTTTGGGATGAGTAGTTTGCTATTTCAAGCTTTTATGAGCTAGGTTTCCTAGTATTTCGTAGGTGTGTGTTGTCTGAAACTTATGATGTGGGATATGTAAATTACTATTTCGGGCTTTTCTGAGCTAGAATTCTTAGTCTTTCGTTGGTGTGTGTTGTCTGAAACCTAGGATTTGGGGTGGGTGGGTTGCTATTTTTGACTTTTCTGAGCTGGATTTCTTTGCCTTTCATAGGTGTGTGTGGTCTGAAACCTATGATTTGGGATGGATGGGTTGCTATTTTTGACTTTTCTGAGCTGGATTTCTTAGCCTTTCATAGGTGTGTGTTGTCAGAAAATTATGATATGGGATGTGTAGTTTGCTATTTGGACGTTTCAGAGCTAGGATTCTTAGTCTCTCATAGGCGATTGTTGTCTGAAACCTATAGTTTGGGATGAGTAGTTTGCTATTTCAGGCTTTTATGAGCTAGGTTTTCTAGTATCTCGTAGGTGCGTGTTGTCTGAAACTCATAATTTGCGGTACGTAAATTACTATTTCGGGCTTTTCTGAGCTAGATTTCTTAGTCTTTTGTTGGTGTGTGTTGTCTGAAACCTATGATTTGTGGTGTGTGGGTTTCCATTTTTGTCTTTTCTGAGCTAGGTTCCGTAGCCTTTCAGAGGTGTATGTTTTCGGAAAACTATGATTTAGGATGGGTGGTCTGCCATTTTTGAATGTTCTGAGCTAGATATCTTACCATTTTATAGGTGTGTGTTGTCGGAAAATTCTGATTTGGGATGTGTAGTTTGCTATTTGGACTTTTCAGAGCTAGGATTCTTAGTCTCTCATAGGTGTTTGTTTTCTGAAACCTATGATTTGGGATGAGTAGTTTGCTATTTCAGGCTTTTATGAGGTAGGTTTCCTAGTATTTCGTAGGTGTGTGCTGTCTGAAACTTATGATTTGGGATGTGTAAATTACTATTTCGGGCTTGTCCAGATTTCTTAGTCTTTCGTTGGTGTGTGTTGTCTGAAACCTATGATTTGGGATGGGTGGGTTACTACTCTTGACTTTGCTGAGCTTAATTTCTTAGCCTTTCATAGGTGTATGTTGTCTGAAACCTATGATTTAGGATGTTTGGTTTGCTATTTTTGACCTACCTGAGCTAGATTTCTTAGACATTCATAGGTGTGTGTTGTCTGAAACTTATGATTTGGGATGGTTAATTTGCTATTTCCGGCTTTTATTAGCTAAGTCTCTTAGTCTTTCGTAGGTATGTGTTGTCTGAAACCTATAAAAATAAACTATTTCCGTAAAATCTGTGCTAATAAGGGTTTTTGACCGTAAACTCTAGTTTTGTGTAAGAAAATTATGGAAAATACATTTCGTTGATTCATAGGTGAAACTTAAGCCCAGTTATGGATCGAAAAATAAACTATTTCTATAAAATCTGAGCTAATAAGGGTTTTTGACCGTAAACTCTAGTTTTTTGTAAGAAAATTATGGAAAATACAATTCTCTGCTTCAAATGTGAAACTTAAGTCCTGTTTTGAATCGAAAAATAAACTATTTCTGTAAAATCTGAGCTAATAGGGGTTTTCGACTGTAAACTCTAGTTTTTTTTTGTAAGAAAATTATGGAAAATACAATCCTCTGGTTCAAATGTGAAACTTAAGTCCATTTATGGATAGAAAAATAAACCATTTCTTTAAAATCTGAGCTAATAAGGGTTTCTTGACCGTAAACTCTAGTTTTTTGTAAGAAAATTATGGAAAATACAATTCTCTGGTTCAAATGTGAAACTTAAGTCCATTTTTGGATAGAAAAATAAACTATTTCCGTAAAGTCTAAGCTAATAAGGTTTTTTTGACCGTAAACTCTAGTTTCTTTTAAGAAAATTATGGAAAATACAATTCTCTAGTTCAAATGTGAAACTTAAGTCCAGTTTTGGATACTCATAATGATGAGGACTGATAGTTCTAATTCAATATTTTTTCATAAAGACAAACTATTTTTTAAAACCTTGAAATTATTCAACTTTTATTTATTTTTTTATTTTTTTTTGTACGTATCTTAAAATGACAAAATATGCTTACGGTTCTAACAATCGTACTCTAAGATTGGTCAGAGACATGATGTGGCTTTCCCACTGGTATTCTATGTCCGGTTATCGACACTACCTAGTCTATTGCATGTATTCAAGCAGTATTTTTTACGCAGTGGAACGATAAACCCATAAGTCATATCTTTAAAAAAAAGTGAAGATGGAGCATTTTAATAAAGTGCGTTCACATAATAAGATTATTGTAGCATTGAATGCCGGACAAGGAGACGTATTTAAACTATGAAACAAGTACAGGTGGTAACATTATTGGAAATGTATGCATGCATTGTCATGAGAGTAAAGAATTAAATTTATTTGGAATACAGAAAAAATTCAGCTCTTATGTTGGTGGTTATGCGAGATTGAGATCTCCAGAGATGATTGCACTCAAAGAGAATGCCAACATAAAAATAATCGTCTACGATAGAGGACAACTCCTTGCTACTGTTGCAGGTAACACATTACCTACTGATACATCTAATCGTCAGCTTTCGAGTATTAGCATTCAACGGAAGATCAATAAAAGAAAGGCCTACTCTTCTACTAATATCGTAAGCCATATCTTGTCTACGTGCCGAAACTGTTAGCTGTGTAAAAATAATGTGATAGTAGACAGTGAAATTGCCAGAAAAATAAAAAGGTCATTGTCAGAAAATATCACTATGGAATATAAAGATGAATCGATGAAAAACAAAGCACCAGCAAACATTACTGCCATTGATGAAACAGTCAATGAACCAAATAATACCAAAGACGAAAAACATATTGAACCTGTTGATGAAATGCCATTAAAAATTGTGTATCACTCAAAATGGAATAATGATTATTCTACTGATTACGAACTAAGAGAAGACAATAGCTATAATAGCAAGAGAGAACATGGTGAACTATTTTATGGAACAGATTCAAAATGTCTAAAGTTAATCATTGATATTAATAATGTATCATAATATATTTTTGTATTAATATTCTACATAGCATTATTTCATTAAATATATTACATTGTTATGTGTTCATTATTTTTAGAGTAAGCTAGCATATCAAACGTTTAGAATGTCTATTAAAACATCGGAGATGTAAGAAAAGGAATTTGCATACATCTATTGTCAGACACATGGGATAACATTGAAAAAATCTAGGTATCAGAATGAATAAATTCTTTATCAACATCCGTTGTTGGATATGTCATTATGAAAAAATTGTAAGTAAGTAAGTAAGTAACAAACTCTTTCTTGAATTCACCTCTTGGATACACAATACGGAAACTTTATTCAGGAAATTATGGAAAGAAAAATTGAACACATTCTTTATTAACATTCATTATCGATTGAAGTTGCTTCCTAGACAGACCATACAGCAATTTCACAAAATCTAAGTATAAGAGTAATTAAATTCTATATCAACATCCATTTTTGGGATACATAGGAAAAAGTTGACAAAATCTAAGTGTTAGAGTGAATAAATTTTATTTATCAACATCTTTTGTCAGATACATCGAATAAAATTGACAGAATCTAAGTGTCAGAGTGAATAATTTTTTTTTATCAACATCCTTTATCAGATACGTCAAATAAAATTGACAAAATCTAAATTTTAGAATGAATACCTATAACAGTATTTCACTTCTAACTTACTGCTTTTATGCTCAAATATGAAAAATATGTCGTTTACAACTGGTTTGTGCAGCCAAACAAATATTTTGGCCTAAATACAACAAAAAAGCTATCAAGCATAAAGGCTATGAGAAAGATAATCAACTTAAAATGATCGAAAAAGTTTGTACACAATCTTTTTTATTCTGAAGGCAGGTTGCCACTTGACATTTTTCATATTTGAGCATAAATACAGAAAACATATTTACAGAAAACCAACGCACAATGATAGGTATTTAAATTTTCATTCTTGCCACCCTATGTCGGTGTAAAGGGGGGTTGTAATTTCACTAGTGGATAGAGCCTTTAGAATTTGTTCCCAGGGATTTCTGGATTCGGAATTGTTATACTTGAGGGATATTTAGTTTTGTAATAGTTATCCAATTAAGTTCATTGATAAAATAATTGAAAATAGACGGGTTAAACATAATAGTAGGGTTATTGAGGTTTCTCAATCTTTATATTTAGTTGTATCAAAAAGCTTTATGTTGGGACAACATTTACCTTGTTTGGCTGAAACACATCTATGAATTCTACTTACATTTGATCTTGATACATGTTTCCAATCGTTGAAGCCAATAGGTAGTTTTTTTTAATTCACGAAGAGATATAAACTGTGGACCCCTAGTAAGTGGGGTTTATAAAATTCCGTGTTCTTGTGGGAAGTTCTATATTGGTAGGACTCACCAACAATTTGTTGAAAGGCGTATTGAACGCCGAAACTCAATAGAAAAAACCCTACAAGTAAGTAAGCCTCCAGAAACTTTTGTTTCAGCTTTAGCAGAGCATATTTGGCTTCAACCAGATCATTTTGTAAAATTTGATGAAGCCTTAGCTATTTCAAATGATAAGGGTTACACCCAATGGGCCAGGGAAGCCATAGAAATTAAAAAACATATGTTTGCTAACCTTTCCATAAGTAGGGATACGGTTAATTTAAATATTGACCAAATTTATTATAACCTTCTAAAGAGTTAATCAACAGTTAATAAGGTATTAAATTTTTTAAATAATCACCAGGGGACTATTTTACCTGCTAGACAAAAACGACTTGCTTCAGTAATAGCTAACAAAAGGATTATTTCGCAACTGAATAATTAAAGTAATTTACAGTTTTTTTTTTTTTCCTCAGTTACTCTGGTGTCCTCACTTTATTAACTCTATTTTCGCATGTTTTCCCTACGTGGATTATTTTGCGCCGATTGTACATTTTTGTTTTTTTTGTTTTTTTTTTTTTTTTTTTTGGGGGTGGTTTTTTTGGTTTTTTGTTTTATGTTGTTTTTTTTTTATCTTGTTCTCCTTGTGTGTATTTCGTGCTTAAGACGCCTTGTTTGTATACAGGTGAAATATCAGCTTTGTTTTGTTTCTGTTGTTTTCTTTTCTCTCCACTGGCCACAGTCTCGTTTTTTTTTTTGTGTTTTTTTAGAGATTTTTTTGTTTGTTAGTTTTTTGCCAGTGATCACGTCTATAAGAATGAATAAAACCCTGCCCCCCCCCCCCCTAAACGTCCCTAAGGGCAGAGGGTGTAAATTCTCTTCCAGGGGCATACAAGGCTCTTATGGTAGGGGTGATAGTATACACTTTGAAAGAGGCTCATTGGATTGGAAGCCGTAAATTCTATTGGTGTCTTTAAGAGTTGAAATGACTGGAGGACAATTAGCCTCCCTCCCCCTAACTTCTTCTTTTCTCCAAATATATCTTATAGAAAATTTAAGATTGCCATTATATCAAAATATTTGCAAGATCATATAACAAGGCATTCGTGGCAGAAACAACCCTTCAGAGCCTGGGGGCAAGGGTTGCTAGTTATACTCCGGGAGTATATATATTTTTTTTGGAAGGGTTGTAGCTTAAACTTTAGAGGAAGCTCTTTTAATTGAAAATTGAAAGTTTTAGTTCCGTTTTAAGAGCCAAAAGTAACGGAGGGTGACTACCTCCCCCCGAGAAATCTTTTTTCTCCAATCACATCTGATCAAAATTGTGACATCGCCATCTTGTTCAAAATAGTCCAAATGACAGATAAAAATGTCTCCAGGGTTGATGTGCTCCACCATGTCCCAGGGACAAAGGTTGTAAGATAGAGATGTTTAATTTTGGAAAGACACACAACTGGATTTGAAACGGGCCCCTGTTTTAAACGGACACGCCTCTGCAATACAAGCAGATCCTTCTTTTAAACGAACTCTGTTTTAAACGAACCCTGCTTCAAAGGACCCACAATACAACCGGTCACGAGAGCAGATGTTAGTTAAGCCACAGGGGGACTAAGAGACACAGGTTTTAGGGAAACGTTTACGTTTCGGAAGAAACACCCCTGGATTTTAAACGGACCCCTGTTTTAAACGGCCATCAGGTGTTAGTTAAGTCATAGAGGGAAACTAAAAGACGCAGATGTTAGTTAAGTCAATGTTTACATTCAGTCGCCACGTTATTAGAGTTGAGGGTAATGCAATCGTACGTCACTAGATAGATTTATTGAAGATGAAGTAATCCTACGTGACTTAGTAGACATATTGGGAATAACTTAATAGCGGTGCAGACCTGGGTTTTAAGTAATGGAAGCACACGCGTGATTCTGCGTAATAGCAGCACACGCATGGAATGTTACGTAATGATAGCACACAAGTGGGTGTTGTGTAATGGCAGTGCAAACGTGAGTGCTACGTAATGGTGGCACACATGTGGGGTGCTACATAATACTTCTTTGTGATTTCATTTCTTTCAAGACGTTGTTTTTTCTTTGAGACATTCAAGGCGTCTTTTTTCTATCAAGGCGTTTTATTTTTTTTTCTTTCAAGACTTTTTTTTCTTTAGTTTTTATGTAATGGAGAATATTTACGGATGACACATTCTAACGTAACCTATTTCTTCAGAGCTAGTAAGAACCACCACTTTAAAATGAGCACGGCACACACGTCCGTCTTACGTAATGACACCACCAGGCAGAGAATTTTATTTTTTTTTAAAAATAAGACGTTTCAAGACATTTCTCTTCAAGGCATTTCAAGACGTTTCAGGACATCTCAAGATGTTTCACATTTTTCTTCAAGATATTTCAAGACATTTCTCGGCTTTTCTTCAGGATGTTTTTCAACATTTCTTTAGTTCTTACGTAGTGGATAATGTTTACGGTGGACCCATTCTAACATGGCCTGTTTCTGCAGAGCTATTGGGGGATCCCCGGTTGTAACTGAGGAGGACACACACGTAGGTTGTTACATAATACTTTTTGAGATTTAATTTTCCTTCAATGCATTTTTCTCAGAAGACTATCATATTCTTATCATTTTTGCCCCCATTTGGTCTTGAAAGGAGATTTCCATCCAATGGAATTGTGCCCTAACCGAGAGGACCAGCAGTGTTTTTCTAATATTCTGTGTCGAGGAATGTATTCTAAGAAATAATTTATTACACGCAAGGAGAGCCCTCCTTTTCATGCGTGCTACAATGAGTAAATGATTTCCAACCTTTTCCGCATCAGAACACAGAACATTCCAAACCTATCGATTTTGCATTATTAGAGGCACCTGCCTTTTTCTGCGATATTCTAATATGATTTAGACAAGCTAAGTTACATAGCCGGTGTTACGTAGTTTTGGTTTTAGATATTCCATTACGTAAATGATTGTGTATTGAAATTATATCCTAGATCAATAAATATAAAAGACACATACTTTGTAAATAAAAGTTTTATTAATTAACACAGAAAAAAAACACTTAAAACTCGGCAAATGGAAAAAAACAAAACACGAAAAAACCTGACATAGGATAAAAATAAAAGCAAAAATATACCTCAGTTAAAGAAAGATCCTAGCACACAATTCCGGAGGATGGGGAGGGTTGTTATTAGAGGCAAATGTAAGCCCTACTGAGGTATTTCTGAGAGGTATTAATAAAAAGGCAACGTTTTTTGGGGGGTAAGAAACGTTGATAAGCGCACATTTTGATAATATTTTCTCTTCAAATTTCATATAATCTCGTAAGAGGTAAATCTTTAAGCCCATATTGAGAGCTTTTTTTTCTTTTTTAACGAAAAATTCCCTTATTTCGTTGACTGCATGTTAAATTTCAGTCATCACACCATCAAGAATTTAATTTTACACCTTCACCTTAACTTTTAAGCTGTAGAACATGTTTTTCCAGCTGTAGACATTTTTCAGTTATCTTCTTTTTAAAAATCACGTATTTCACCCATTGATTCATGCTTTTGCAAGCCAACCCTTTCATGAGGCTCCTCAAAACTCTCAACCCCATCACGGCATTACTGTTTAGAGACCAATTTGATCAACTTGGAGAAGGTTCAAATAGAATCGTTACTGATATTGATATTAGCGCGTAAACTACAAACTGACAGAAATATCCAGAACTTTTTTTTCTTAAAGCCTTGACTTTGAAGACATTTTTTCATCTTAATTGGATTTAGAAATATCATGCAAATAAATTAGCCCAACCATCCTTGCTTTGTCGAAGTTTGAGCAAACAAAAGGATTGTTACACCTGATTGGCCCGTTTGTATGCAATTTCAAGCCAGTGAAAAGAACGAAACGTCTTTGAGTCACAATTTTTTTACAAGTAAATTCGTTGTTTCTCTATGATTCAATCCCAGCGCCCCCTGCTCTGAGTGTTGAAAATGATTTCACGACATTATTTTAGTTTTTTTTTTCTTGCCCCCAAACTTTTTTTTTATCATGAACCGTTTAGAGAACAATATTATTCACTTGGACAAAGTTCAAATAGAATCGTTACTGATATTGATATTAGTGCGTAAACTACAAACTGACAAAAATATCCAGAACTTTTTTTATTGCCTTTACTTTGAAGACATTTCTTCATCTTAATTGGCTTTAGAAATATCATGCAAAATGAACTAGCCTAACCGTCGTTGCTTTGTCGAGTTTTGAGCAAACAAAAGGATTGTAACACCTGATTGGCTCGTTTGTATGCAATTTCAAGCCAGTGAAAAGAACGAAACGTCTTTGAGTCACATTTTTTTACAAGTAAATTTGTTGTTTCTCTATGATTCAATCCCAGCGCCCCCCTGCTCTGAGTGTTGAAAATGATTTCACGACCTTATTTTAGGTTTTTGTTTCTTTTCCCAAACTATTTTTTTATAATGAACCGTTTAGAGACCAATTTGATCAACTTGGAGAAAGTTCAAACAGAATCGTTACTGATATTGATATTATTGCGTAAACTACAAACTGAAAAAAATATCCAGAATTTTTTTTCTTATAGCCTTGACTTTGAAGACATTTCTTCATCTTAATTGGCTTTAGAAATATCATGCAAAATAAACTAGCCTAACCTTCGCTGCTTTGTCGAATTTTGAGCAAACAAAAGAATTGTAACACCTGACTGGTGACGGCGCGCGCCTTGGCAGAGGGCTGGGAACGCCGCGGGGGGAGGGGGTTGCTGCGGTGGGGTGGAGGGGGAATAAAATAAGAGAAACCACGAATTTACTTTAAAAAAAATGTTACTCAAAGACGTTTCGTTCTTTTCACTGGCTTGAAATTGCATACAAACGAGCCAATCAGGTGTTACAATCTTTATGTTTGCTCAAAATTCAACAAAGCAACGACGGTTAGCCTAGTTTATTTTGCATGATATTTCTAAAGCCAATGAGGATGGAGAAATGTCTTCAAAGTCAAGGCTATATGAAAAAAAGTTCTGGATATTTTTGTCAGTTTGTAGTTTACACACTAATATTAATATCAGTAACGATTCTATTTGAATTTTCTCCAAGTTGATCAAATTGGTCTCTAAACGATTCATGATAAAAAAATAGTTTGGGACAAGAAAAAAAAACTTAAATTATGTCGTGAAATCATTTTCAACACTCAGAGCAGGGGGGCGCTGGGATTGAATCATAGAGAAACAACAAATTTACTTGTAAAAAACAGATGTTGGCTCAAAAAACAGTCTGGTTGAAAAACTTTGAGTTGAAACACACTTGTTTGGGGAATCCCCGCTCATACTGCTCCCTTTTTTGCAATGTGTAGGAACCAGAGGGGAATCCCCGCTCGTTTTGTAAAGGTACCAAGGAAAGGCAAGCAAATAGCGTGTAGTTTCAAAACGTGTTTTTTTTTCTTTTTTTTATCACTTTGTTTGGAAAGGTACCAAGGGGACATAAGCAAATAACATGTAGTTTCAAAACGTGTTTAATCACTATATAGGTTTTTGCATGCTTTTTTGCGATATGCACGTGAAACTGTGTGAGGGAGTTCTGACTCTCTTTGAAAAGGTGTAGAGCTGTAGGCAAATTCATTATAAGCATTCTACTGAGGACCATAGCACCAATTCAACCGGAACCCAAGCATCCAATTCAACTGGAGCCCCCTGGCGAGCAATTCCAATGTGGAACTCTAACCTAACCATTGGAGAACCATAGCAAGCAATTTAACCGGGGCCCAAGCATTGTTCATGGAACTTGTAGCATGTTGATTTTTATTCGTGAAACTTGACGCATGGTAATTTTCTGTTCATGAAACATGTTCCAATGTGGTTTTTCTCTTCGTAAAAGTTACACATTGAATTTTTCTCCTAGCGAAACTAACTTTATTCATGGAACTTGTTGCATGCTGATTTTTGTTCGTGGAACTAGTAGCATGCTGTTTTTTTCGTGAACTTGTCACCTAAACACGCTAGGTTTGGTTAGGCTAGGTTAGATGGTGTGTTATATAACATAGCCTAACCGAACCTATCGTGCTTAGGTTAACCTAACCTATTAGCTTGTATGAAAAGGGGCTTAATCCTTAGAAGAATCTTGCTCAGTACTAATGGTCTTGCAAAGACCATTACTATCGAAAGACTGGGACTAATTCACTTGCTTGAGAGCTCAGAGTAAAACAACAGACTCCACCGATAGCACTTGAGATTGGTTGATACGATCTGGAACGATTGAGTTGACAAGCTTTGTAAAATGATTTTGGAGATTAAGATTAAATGAAAGATCAGCATTCAATAAGGAATTCCGAGTACCCGTTCACAAACGCACAAAGGGGACAGCTTTTTTAGCCGCAGACTTGAGGCAGAACACTATTTGCTGATAATACGAGTTGATCTATCCGCGTTGAAGTTGTATATACAAATGTTTGCAATAAGTGAAATTGTACATTAATAGATTATAATAACTGGGACAATGTCAATACATAAAGGGGAGCATTGGCATTTTTCCAATTTATCTTTGAGAACAACTTAAGAGAGTTTTGGCGCACAGATCTTGCCATAGAGCGAGATAGTTGGCATGTAATCGGTAAATGGTTGTCATTCACATGGACGATTGATGAATGTAGAGGTGAATCTGACACATTTACATGATCAAGGTTGGAAGTAAGGCCATCAGCATTGTGAATATAGTTAAATTGAATATCTTTATTTCTCAGATGAAATCCTGCGGGCAGTTAATCAAGAAAATTTTCAGTTTTTATCGCAAATTGCAGTTTTTATCGCTTATCAATGGGTGAAATACGTGATTTTTAACAAGAAGATATCTGAAAAATGTCTTAGGAAAGATAATATGTATCATAGGAATGTTGCGGAGCAGCCAAATAATGCCGATATGGCGGGATTTGCTTGGAAAAACATGTTCTACAGCTTAAAAGTTAAGGTGAAGGTGTAAAATGAAATTCTTGATGGTGTGATGACTGAAATTTAACATGCAGTCAACGAAATAAGGGAAGTTTTCGTTAAATCAGAAAAAAAGCTCTCTGTATGGGCCTAAAGATTTACCTCTTACGAGATTATATGAAATTTGAAGAGAAAATATTATCAAAATGTGCGCTTGTCAACGTTTCTTACCCCCCAGAAAACATTGCCTTTTTATTAATACCTCTCAGAAATACCTCAGTAGGGCTTACATTTGCCTCTAATAACAACCCTCCTTATCCTCCGGAATTGTCTGCTAGGATCTTTCTTTAACTGAGGTATATTTTTGCTTTTATGTTTATCCTTTGTCAGGTTTTTTGGTGTTTTTTTTTTTTCATTTGCCGAGTTTTAAGTGCTTTTTTTCTGTGTCAATTAATGAAACTTTTATTTACAAAGTATTTTTCTTTTTATATTTATTGATCTAGGATATAACTTAAATACGCAAACATTTACGTAATGGTATATCTAAAGCCAAAACTATGTAACACCGGCTATGTAACTTAACTTATCTAAATCATATTAGAATATCGCAGAAAAAGGCGGGTGCCTCTAATAATGAAAAATCGATAGGTTTGGAATGCTCTGTGCTCTGATGCGGAAAAGGTTGGAAATCATTTACTCATTGTAGCACGCATGAAAGGGAGGGCTCTCCTTGCGTGTAATAAATTATTTCTTAGAATACATTCCTCGACACAGAATATTAGAAAAACACTGCTGGTCCTCTCGGTTAGGGCACAATTCCATTGGATGGAAATATCCTTTCGAGACCCAATAGGGGCAAAAATGATAAGAATATGATAGTCTTCTGAGAAAAATGCATTGAAGGAAAATTAAATCTCAAAAAGTATTATGTAACAACCTACGTATGTTTCCTCCTCAGTTACAACTAGGGATCCCCCCAAGAGCTCTAAAGAAACAGGCCATGTTAGAATGTGTCAACCGTAAACATTATCCAGTACGTATGAACTAAAGAAATGTTGAAAAACGTCCTGAAAAAAAGCCGTGAAATTTCTTGAAATATCTTGAAGAAAAATATGAAACGTCTTGAGATGTCCGGAAACGTCTTGAAATGCCTTGAAGAGAAATGTCTTGAAACGTCTTAAATTTTTTTAAAAGAAAATTCTCTGCCTGGTGGTGTCATTACGTAAGACCGACGTGTGTGCCGTGCTCATTTTAAAGCGGTGGTTCTTACTAGCTCTGAATAAATAGGTTACGTTAGAATGTGTCATCCATAAATATTCTCCATTAAATAAAAACCAAAGAAAAAAAAGGCCTTGAAAGAAACAAAAAGAAAACGCCTTGAAAGAAAATAGACACCTTAAATGTCTCAAAGATAAAATATCGTCTTGAAAGAAATGAAATCACAAAGAAGTATTATGTAACACCCCACGTTTGTGCCACCATTACGTAGCTCTCACTTTTGCGCTGCCATTACAAAACACCCACTTGTGTGCTATCATTACGTAACATTCCATCCGTGCGCTGCCATTACGCAGAATCACGTGTGTGCTTCCATTACGTAAAACCCAGGTCTGCACCGCTATTAAGTTATTCCCAATATGTCTACTAAGTCACTTAGGATTATCAATAAATCTTCATCTTCAATAAATCTATCTAGTGACGTACGATTGCATTACCCTCAATTCTAATTACGTGGCTACGGAATGTAAACATTGACTTAACATCTGCGTCTTTTAGTTTCCCTCTATGACTTAACTAACATCTGATGGCCGTTTAAAACAGGGGTCCGTTTAAAATCCAGGGGTGTGCCTCCCGAAAAGTAAACGTTTCCCTAACACCTTTGTCTCTTATTTCCCCCTATGGCTTAACTAACATCTGCTCTCGTGACCGGTTGTATTGCGGGTCCTTTAAAGCAGGGTCCATTTAAAACAGGGTCCGTTTAAAAGAAGGATCTGCTTGTATTGCAGAGGCGTGTCCGTTTAAAACAGAGGCCCGTTTCAAATCCAGTTGTGTGTCTTTCCAAAATTAAACATCTCTATCTTACAACCATTGTCCTTGGGACATGGTGGAGCACATTAACCCTGGAGACATTTTTATCTGTCATTGGGACTATTTTGAACAAGATGGCGATGTCACAATTTTGATCGGATGTGAATGAAGAAAAAAGATTTCTCGGGAGGGGGTGTAGTCACCCTCCGTCACTTATGGCTCTTAACGGAACTAAAACTTTCAATTTTCAATTAAAAGAGCTTCCTCTAAAGTTTAAGCTTCAACCCTTCCAAAAAAAAACATATATACTCCCGGAGTATAGTTAGCAACCCTTGCCCCAAGACTCTGAAGGGTTGTTTCTGCCACGAATGCCTTGTGATATGATCTTGCAAATATTTGGATATAATGGCAATCTCAAATTTTCTAGAAGATATATTTGGAGAAAAGAGGAAGTGAGGGAGAGGGAGGCTAGTTTTCCTCCAGTCATTTCAACTCTTAAAGACACCAATAGAATTTAAGGCTTCCAATCCAATGAGCCTCTTTCAAAGTGTATATCACCACCCCTACCATAAGAGCCTTGTATGTCCCTGGAACAGAATTTACACCCTTTGCCCTTAGGGGAGTTTTGGGGGGGGGACAGGGTTTTGTTAATTCATATAGACGTGATTACTGGATCTTTCAACTACACTTAACAAAATGACTTTCTCAAAATTTTGATAGGATGTGTTCAGGGAAATGATATGCGTAGGGGGAGAGGGAGCTGGTTGGCCCTAAAACACTTTTGACTATTAAAAAGGGCACTAAAACTTTCAATTTTAAATCCAATAAACCTCTTTTGAAGTTTATAAGGCCACCGTTTTTCATAAAACCTTGTAACCCTCATAAACTTATAACCTTATAAACCTTATTTGCCCACCTTTCTCTCCTGTGTTTGCTTTTGATCCCTGAAGTTATCCCATTCTGTACCAGACTGGCAATCTGAAAGAAATTCTAAACTTTAAAAGTTTCTGGCACCAAACACTTAGGACTAGGACAGTTGACCTAAAGCAAACCATCTTGTTATCCAACATAAGCGGTATAAAACCCTCAGAATTAGTTTGACTTTGAGATTAGTGGTATATCCTAATTTCTGACCAATCCTTTTCTGGTGCTAACGGTATACTTACTTTGGGAGTTCAAGAGGGAGCGTAGAAAACCGAATTTGAGTAAATAAACTTTCAATCAACAGCCAAAGGTTACAGAGTATCAGAACTCGAACTGTCTCAGACTAGTAAAAACCTGTTTTAAAATCACCCCATATATAATGTTATTAAGATCCTGGATGCTTAAGGCATAACGGAATATTTATCAATAATAACAAAGGTAACTTTCTAAATAAGTGGGACCATATGAACCTGTGTTTTAAGTAAGAGTTTTTAAAAACTAAAGAAATAAGAAGTTTTGTGATTGGCCCAATTTTTTATTAAAATTAAGGAAAAACGGAATCTAATTTATCCTATTCTCTTTTCGGTGATCTTCTAAGACCCAGCCATATGAAAGAAGACCGACTTTCGTCGTTATTGAATATTATAAATTTGTAAATAGATAAAGAAAGGTCACAATTTTCCCTGGGTCTAAGATCTTACCAAGCCTTGGAAATTAACCTATTATCCCAGCTTGAAAGATAAAATGTTTACTATGAGTATTGTGATCTAAGCCACATATAAAGGTAACAGTGTAAAAAAAAACCCACATAAAGTGACCAGCCTTATCAAGGAGGCACACTTGTGCCTCTTTAAAGAGGTGACCCACCCCAATGTTAAGCGATTTCCGGTCCTAGCGGTCGCAGAGAGACAACGGTGATTGCATTTTGTAGCCCAAGCTCCAACTAAGAAACGTGCAAAATTTCACCCCCCTCCGACTTTATCTTCATGGGTAAAAGTGGGCCGGAAATTTCGACCCTCCGACCACAGCCCCCCTTTAAAGTTGTCCGATTGGGCTGAAATTTAGAGGTTGAGCTTTCCTAGGGCCCGGGAGCTTATCCTCGAAATTTCAGCTCAATCCGATCACTCCTTCCCTGTTTTCCAAAAAACAAATATAGCCACACAATGTTCATTTCTCTTTTTTTTTATCAGCCACACCTACAGGCCACAGTTGGCAACAGATCTGGGTGAATGAGGACTCATTTGAACCGAAATTCGACCCAGCAGGGCCTTTTGATATTTTCAGACCGAATAAATTATCCCCCCAATTTAAATTTACGAAAAACCTCGTTTTCCTATAAGAGCCCATGTTAATTTTTCTCACCACAGCCCCCTTTAACGTTGTCCGATCAGGCTGAAATTTAGAGGATAAGCTTTTCTGAGACCTGGAAGCTTTTTCTCAAAATTTCAGCTCAATCCAATCAATCCTTCCTTTGTTTTCCAAAAACCAAATATCAAGTATTGTAGGGATTTGCTTCTGTCAAAAATAGATTGCAGAGACTAAAAATAATGTAACGAGTGTCTCTGTGGTACAGTGTTCACTATTCCTGACTGTCAGGTGGAAGACCCGGGTTTGATATCCTGTCAGAGAAACTTTTTTATATATTGAATTTAAAGTTTAAAAAAAAACTCAGTTTCTTTTTTAAATCCAATCTATTAAATCCTTCGGCTCAAAAGGCGTCTCCAGAAGAATATCACAGTCGGCCTTCAGGTTACAGGTAAGTCTCCACTTCTTTGATAACTTGCCGTATATCCACATGCTCGAAGAAAAGTTGAAAAAATAAAATCTTACTGTGCATTTGATTTGAGTATTCAGGAATTAAAAGCCTTAACACAAGAATCTTCAAGTGGGGGGGGTTTGGGGGGTGGCAGCCCCCCCCCCAAAATTTAACTCTTGACACGACCAGCTAACAGTTAGTCAAGCAATAATAAGTAATAAACTGTACAAAAACGTGCAGATATTATTTGAAAAAAACTACGTTTTCTAAAGAGTTAAAGAGGCTGAGTCACAAGTTCGAACCTTAAAACGTACAAGGATTAGGAGGTACTGTTGGGGGGCGTCCGCCCCCCAAAACCCCCGCTTTTGCAGCCTTAAAATGAAAAAAAAAACAAGTTTTTTCAACTGAAAGTAAGGAGCGACATTAAAACTTAAAACGAACAGAAATTATTCCGTATATGAAAAGAGCTGTGCCCTCCTCAACGCCTTGCTATTTACGCTAAAGTTTTTATTGTTTAAAAAAAAGAGTTGTGAGAAGTCAAACTTTAGCGTAAAGAGCGAGGCATTGAGGAGGGCACAGCGAGGCATATAAGTATGAGTCTCAATGTATATAAGTATACATTGAGAGCGAGGCATATAAGTATGAGACAATATCATTTGGAAAAACCCAAGTTAGAATTTTCACTTGTTCAACCTTGTTGGAATTGTTTGTTTTTTAAAGTCATGATATAAATGCCTATCATGCTGATTCATAAAAAAGCTCTATTTAAAAAGGGAAAAAGAAAAATGGACGTCAAAAACCATTAAAGCTAGATTTATTTCTTCTTTTTATCTCTGTTAATGGGGTTCCCTTTTCCCTTTCAATGTCTATGGGTCTAGGAATCTACCCCCCCCCCCTCCTAGGATAAAATCCTCTGCTGAAAATACCTCCCGTGAAAGTACCCCCCACCCTCAGCAGCTGGTTGATTTCCTATCACTTTTGACTTAAACAAAAGGACTAGAACTCTCAATTTTTGATAGAAAGAACAGTCTTTGAAGTTTCTACAACGATGAGACTGAGGTGAGGATGAGGATGGGACCCTCCTATACAGAATAAATTTGGCTCATTTTGAGTTTTAATGTTGCTCTTTACTTTCATAATAACAGCGTAGAACATACTCCCAGAATTCAAGAGAGATTAAACATCAATTTCACGTTTTTGGTGTGTTTTTAAAAGATTTTCTCTCCCCCTCCCCCCGAGAAAATAAACCCCTAAACAAAAGTTATGAATACGGCCATAAGGGTTGCACATCAATTTCTACCTCCACCCTAATGAGTTAGGGTGGAGGTAGAAATTGATGTACCAAAAGAGTTAGGAGTTAGGATAAGAGAGTTAGGATGTTTTGGTATTAAAATTCGCCCTTTCAGGCGTCTCCTTTCTTCCCAAACTAGCTAAAATATTTCTAAGGTCTACATTCCTTATAATTCCCAGTGGTTTTACAATTTTAAACATTTACATATATGGGCTTTAAACTTCTACAGTGAGATTTTATGATTGTTTTGTAGTTAAATTAAGCTAATGTCATTTCCAATGACAATTAAACTCTACTATGCCAATATTGCATAGTATCTCTGCCTTTTATTTGGCAGACAGCCAGGCTAAACAAGCAAGGCTGTCTTATTTTAAAAATAGGTATATACAACAAACCAGGTCTTTATTCCTTTGATGCTGTAGAAACATTTATAAAAAAAAAACTCTAAGGAACAAAAGAGACTGAAATTTTTGGTATCTTTCTACATATAAAAGCTTTTCCATTTTGTCTTTTCGGAAGTTCATTTTTTTAAGCAAAGTAATGTAACCCAGTTTCATTTGGAAAGTTTACAGTACAACAGGCAGGGGGCTATCAATGAGCATCAACTTGCTTTCAATAACCTTTAATTAATCATCTTGTAAATAAGAACATTCCTAATTGACAAAAAAGTCATGATCCTATAGAAAGAAAAAAAATCTTTGAAAAAATCAGTACAATGTGACAGATGAACTGGTATCCCAAATTTTATACAATTTTTGATGTCATTAGAAGGTAGCAGTACCTACTGATTGCAGCCATTGGCGTCGTTGAGGGGGAAAAATAATTAGGGAAAAAACTATAATTTCCAACTTAAAAAAACTTTTTCGCATGCTGACTAATGGTCTACAGCATGTTATTAAGTGTATAGGACCCCAATTTTTCTCGTTTTCTTCATATAAAAAAAGAGCAAGGATTAATTTAAAACAATATTATCAGCTCAAAGTAAAAATAAGTTTTACACTTAAAACGAACAACAATTTTAAATCTATTTCACTTATGACTAAGTTAAGATTTCTAACAGTATGAAGAGACAAAAATTTAAATTTTACATTTCTTTGGAAAGGAGACTTACAAATTTTATTCGGATGGAAAAAAGTTCAATTGTTTAATACTAATGTCATTTTTGTAACATGGACGATTTTAAACAATGAATAACTATTTAACTCTTTGCCAGTCAAAATAAAATTGAAATAAATTAAGGTTAGTTTTTCAAAACAACCTTACAAACCCCGTTGATTATGTCATCAAGGCAGCGATAATAATAGATTGTGACTGAATAAGCTGCTTCACAGCCACTAAAATAAGATATTACATAACTGAACAGACATTACATAACCGTTATATAATTCATATACATAAATTCATAAATTTATTACATAAATTTACATTACATTACATAATTCATTATATTTTTATTACGTTACATAAATTCATTATATAAAAGAATTAAAACTCACGAAAGATTTGTACCAATCTATATATTGGATAGTGAACGTTGTATGGAGTTAAGTATTGCTTTGTGGAATAGTATACGCAAGTTTCTTGAATGACCATATAAAACCGTTCGTGGTAACGAACTGTAAGTAAGGAGCGACCCGGCTCAATGGTAACCGAAACTCTAGAAAACGGGATTTTGATAGTAACAGATAGATCAAAAGAATCAGATTTTAATGCTGATTACAAATATATAAGTTTTATCAAGTTTAGTCCTACCCATCAAAAGTAACGCGCCTGAGAAAATTTGGCTGATTTTCGAAAAAGGGGAAAAGACACCCTAAAAGTTATAGAACCTTAATGAAAATCACACCATCATATTCAACGTATCAGATAACCCTACTGTAGAGGTTTCAAAATCCTATCTACAAAAATGTGGAATTTTGCATTTTTTGCCCGAAGAAAGATAACGGATGCGTGTTTATTTGTTTTTTTTCCCAGGGTAATCGTATTGACCCAGTGGTCCTAGAATATATGGTTGAAAATATGATAACTATGTATTTTAGGATGACGTAATTCTTCGAAGTCCCTGGGGGGAGGGCTGAAAGTTATGAACTATACCCAATGTTAACATATGGTATTGGTTATTGGAAAGTATAAAAACGTTTTCAGGGGGGATTTTTTCTGGTAGTGGGGGGAAGGGGTGGGTTGGGGGTTATGTGGGAGGATCTTTTCATGAAGGAAGTTTAATGGGGGAAGGGATATTGCTATGAAGGGGGTGCCAGATTTCCCAGCATTCTTTAAAAAAAGACCAGAAATTAAATAAAAAAGATTAAGTTTTTCAACTAAAAGTAAGGACCAATATCACAACTTAAAACGAACAGAAAATATTATGTATATGATTGAGTTCATCCACTAGTCGATACCTCGCTCTTTAAGCTAAAGATATTTTAGTACTTTTATAAGAGCTATTTATTCTAATTAACGGCCTTTGTGATTAAGGGTCATTTTTAAAGAATTAGAACAAAATTCGAAATTTAGCTTAAAGAGCAAGGTATTGACTAGGACGAACTCCCTAATATACGCATTAAGAATATATGAGTATAGAAGTTTGTTACGTAAGTTAATTCGAAAGTTACGCATATTTATTGCTAATAAAAACGTTCGTAAATAAAATCAAACAAGTTTCGAGAAAGCCATTTAACCAAATAAAAGTAAAATTGATAAGAAAATTTTGTTGTAATTATTCATATACGGTGAGCCAAAATCAAAACCTGTATTAATTCAAAAACGTTCAAAAATTAAACAAAAAAAAATTTTTTTTAACTGAAAGTAAGGAACAACGTTAGAACTTAAAACGAACAGAAATTATTCCGTATATGAAAGGGCTGTTCCCTTCTCAACGCCTTGCTCTTTACGTTAAAGTTTGACTTTCTCACAACTTTATTTGTCTAAACAATAAAAAATTTAGCATAAAGAGCGAGGCGTTGAGGAGGGGACAGCCCCTTTCATATGCGGAATAATTTCTGTATTGGTATTTCTGTATAGTATTAGTTTTGGTTTATTGGAAAGCCATTTAGCACAAGAAAAGTAAAATTAATATTCAATTTTTTTTTTATTTATTCAATGACGGTGAGCCAAAATAAAAGCTGCATTAACTAAAAAACGATCAGCAATTAAAAAAAAACAAGTTTGTTTTAACTGAAAGTAAGGAGCGACATTAAAACTTAAACGAGCAAGAAATTATTCCGTATATGAAAAGAGCTGTCCCCTCCTCAACGCCTTGCTCTTTACCCTAAAGTTTTTTATTGTTTTAAAAAATAAAGTTGTAAGACAGAGTCAACCTTTAGCGTAAAGAGCGAGGTGTTGAGGAGGGGACAGCCCCTGTCATATACGGAAAAATTTCTGTTCGTTTTAAGTTTTAATGTTGCTCCTTACTTTCAGTTAAAAAAACTTGTTTTTTTTTATTTAATTACAGTGCAACGCCACCATGTAGGTGCTGTTTTATTAGTCCTCTTTTTCTCCAATTACAAAAAGTAAAAAAAAGGAGTTTCCTTCCTCAGGAAAAATTCCTAAAAACATGATTCATTTTTTTAGAGTTATATAGTGAAAGAAAGGTTATCTCTCACTATATAGAAAGAATACAAACCCAGTCACGATTTTTTGCTCTGAATCTGTTTTCACTTTAAAAAAGATTTAAAATTTTACAGTTGTGAAGCATAAAGGTGTCAAATATACCGGCTTTTGGCATTCAAAATTAATTTAAAATATTGAATTAAAAATTGTTATTTGATTTTCTTAACATAACTTTTGATGTTTTACTTTGAACAAACTACTTTGATAATGGAAAATATTAAATGTGATTTTTTTTAATTATGTTTCATCTCATTCGGAGACATGTAAAAAAAAGTTTAAAAAATATATCATTTTAAAAAAATAATAAAAAAAAAGTTAAAAAAAAATTCAAAAATAAAATTCAAAAAAAATGGAGGGAGGGGGCAAAAACTTTGGCGGGGAGGGGGCGCCCTTCGTGTTGGGGGATAGGGGACCTTTGAGGGGTTGAGGTCTCTGGTGGTTAGGGTCGTTGGTGCTTATGGTCCTTGATGGTTCGTACTCACATACACCTTACCACTTGATTTGCAAAGATTTCTAAGGTTTGTTCTGAATTTCATTGGGAAAGCCGCATCATGTCTCTGAGCAAGAATAGAGTACAATTGTTAGAGCCGTAAGCATATTTTATGTCATTTTAAGATAGGTAAAAAAAGTTGAATAATTTCGAAGTCCAAAAAAAAATTTAGTCCAATAAAAAAAAGTGCTACTACAAAAATTATTTTTCTAATAGTAAAGGTCAAGACTAACATGTCTATACCATTCTCATTTTGAGTTTGGAAAATATTAAGTGTGATTTTTTTTTTGTTTTAAGTATGTTTAATTTCATTCGAAGAAATGTAAAAAAAAGTTGAAAAAAATATATCATGTTGAAAAAATAATGAAAAAAGATAACAAAAGATTCAAAAAAAATTGTAGAAAGGGGGCCAAAAAGTTGGAGGGGAGGGGGCGCCCTTTCAGTTTGGGGATAGGGGACCTTTAGGGGGTTGAGGTCTCTGGTGGTTAGGTTCGTTGGTGCTTATGATCCTTGATGGTTCGTACTCACATACACCTTACTACTTGATTTGCAAGGATTTCTAAGGTTTGTTCTGAATTTCATTATTAAAATTCTTTTCTTGCCATCTACATCTCTCTTATTATCAACTATTTAGTATACTAGAACGTTAGACTTTATTTTAAACTGACAACACTGTTAAAACGCCACTTGTGTATTATACAGAAAACATCGAAGAAGTAAAGCTCTGTCAATTCACAAGGCAATTTTATCATTGTTTACCATTTTCATAGATAGATATTGTTCCAAATTTATAATAAATAAGCTATGAGTTAACAACCCTGAGGGGTTACCTTAACTGATAATCAGTTTAACCCTTTTTCTCCACCTTCATACGATCCAATTCGTAAACGGTATCTAGCTCTATTTTTTCCCTATTATTCAATAAATATCGTTCGTATAGTCCAATTCGCAAGTGCTATACCCTTTTTTGCAATTAGAGTTAGCTTTTAAGCAAAATAATATAAAACCATATGCCAATCAATCAATTCTGAGTATAGCATCCTATTCTTTAATTAGCAGCGACACATTCCTAACAAACTAGTCTTGACTAAAGGCAATTGTCCAAAAAAATCAGAAACCAGTCTGATAGCAAATACTTCAAAGAAACGGAACAGTGGATGATCACTCTATAGGTATATCAGAGGCAACGCTGTAGCGTTGCCTATGGTAAAGGCCATACGGCTCCAATGTTTTATTATTATTATTATTTTTTTTCCCAGAGGCACTTCAAATAGAAGGGGTCGTCATAGAAGCTTCAAAGGGGGCTCATTCGATTGGAAATCGAGAGTTCTTGTGCCCTTTTTAATAGTCGAAAAAGATTGGAGGGCAACTAGCCCCCCCCCCCTCCCCACGCCCATCATTCCCCCAAACAGATCTAATCAAAATTTTGAGATAGCCATTTTGTTCAGCGTAGTTGGTTTCCGAATAGAAAATATATTTTTGAGGAGGACATTCCCCCACAACCCTCAGGGCAAGGGTTTTAGAAGGCGTTGTCGTAGAAACTTCAAAACAGGCTCAATCGATTGGAAATTAAAGGGCTGGTGCCCTTTTTAATAGTCGAAAGTGATTGGAGTGTAACTAGCCCCCCGCCCCCCCCGCCCATCATTTCCCAAAACATATCCAATCAAAATTTTGAGATTGCCATTTTGTTCAGCGTAGTTGATTTCCATATAGAAAATATATTTTTGAGGATAACACTCCCCCACAACCCTCAGGGCAAGGGTTTTAAGTTATACCCTGGGGGCATATAAGGTTTTTATAGAAGGTGTTGTCGTAGAAACTTCAAAAAAGGCTCATTTGATTGGAAATTAAAGGGCTAGTGCCCTTTTTAATATTATAAAGTTATTGGAGTGCAAATAGCCCCCCCCCCCACGCCCATCATTCCCCCAAACACATCCAATCAAAATTTTGAGATAGCCATTTTGTTCAGCGTAGTTGATTTCCAGATAGAAAATATATTTTTGAGGAGGACAATCCCCCACAACCCTCAGGGCAAGGGTTTTAAGTTATGCCCTGGGGGCCTATAAGGTTTTTATTGAAGGAGTTGTCGTAGAAACTTCAAAACAGTCTCATTCGATTGGAAATTAAAGGGTAATTGCCCTTTTTTATAGTCAAAAATGATTTGAAGGCAACTAACCCCCCTCTCACGCCCACGTTTTCCACAGCACATTAAACCCAAATTCTGGGATAGCGATTTTATTCAACGTAGTTTTAAGTTCTGGAAATTAGGTATTTGAGGATGACAACTCCCCCACAGCCCTCAGGGCAAGAGTTTTAATTTAAAGATTTATTTCCCCAAGCACATCCAATCAAAATTTTGAAATTGCCATTTTGTTCAGCGTAGTTGGATTCCAGATAGAATATATTTTTTAGGATGACACTCTCCTTCGGTCCTCATGGCACGGGTTTCAATTAATGCACTGGGTGCATTTAATGTTTTTACAGAAGGTATTGTCATAGGAAATTCACAAAAAGGCTCATTCGATTGGAAATTCAAAAAGCTAGCGCCCTTTTTAATAGTCGAAAGTTATTGAGGGGCAACTAGGCCCCCTCGACACCCATTATTCCCCCAAACGCATCAAATCAAAATTTTGAGCGATCCATTTTGTTCAGTGTAATTGATTTCCAGATAGAAAATATATTTTCGAGGAGGAAACTCCCCCACAACCCTTAGGGCAAGGGTTTCAAGTTATGCCCTCGGGGCATATAAGGTTTTTATCGAAGGGGTTGTCGTAAAAACTTCAAACAGGCTCATTCGATTGGAAATTAAAGGGCTAGTGCCCTTTTAATAGTCAAAAGGGATTGGAGTGCAACTAGCCCCCCCCCCCCCTCACGCCGATCATTTCCCCAAACACATCCCATCAAAATTTTGAGAGAGCCATTTTGTTCAGTGTAGTGGATTTCCAGATAGAAAATATATTTTTGAGGAGGACACTCCCCCACAACCCTCAGGGCAAGGGTTTTAAGTTATGCCCTGGGGGCATCTAAGGTTTTTATAGAAGGTGTTGTCGTAGAAACTTCAAAACAGGCTCATTCAATTGGAAATTAAAGGACTAGTGCTCTTTTTAATAGTCGAAAGTGATTCGAGGGCAACTAACCCCCCTCTCACGCCCACCTTTTCCCAAAACACATCCAATGAAAATTTTAAGACATCCATTTTATTAAACGCAGTTTTAAGTTCTGGAAATTAGGTCTTTGAGGATGACATCTCCCCCACAGCCCTCAGGGCAAGAGTTGTAATTTAAGGATTCATTTCCCCAAACACATCTAATCAAAATTTTGAGATTGTCATTTTGTTCAGGGTAGTTGGTTTCCAGATAGAATATATTTTTGAGGAGGACACTCCCCCACAACCCTTAGGGGAAGGGTTTTAAGTTATACCCTGGTGGCATATAAGGTTTTTATAGAATGTGTTGTCGTAGAAACTTCAAAAAAGGCTCAATCGATTTGAAATTCAAAAACCTAGAGCCCTTTTAATAGTCGAAAGTGATTGAAGGGCAACTAGCCCCCCCCCCTCCGCACCCATTATTCCCCTAAACGCATCCAATCAAAATTTTGAGTGAGTCATTTTGTTCAGCGTGGTTGATTTCCAGATAGAAAATATATTTTCGAGGAGGACACTCCCCCAAAAACCCCAGGGCAAGGGTTTCAAGTTATGCCCTGGGGCCATATAAGGTTTTTATCGAAGGCGTTGTCGCCTTCATATAAAAAATATTAAACATATAAAAATATGTTTTTGAGGAGGACACTCCCCCACAACCTTCAGGGCAAGGGTTTTAAGATATGACCTGGGGGCATATAAGGTGTTTATACAAGGCGTTGATGTAGAAACTTCAAAAAAGGCTCATTCGATTTGAAATTCAAAAAGATAGCGCCCTTGTTAATAGTCGAAAGTAATTGAAGGGCCACTAGCCCCCCCCCCACACCCATTATTCCCCCAAAAGCATCCAATCAAAATTTTGAGAGAGCTATTTAGGTTTTTATAGAAGGCGTTGTCGTAGAAACTTCAAACAGGCTCATTCGATTGGAAGTTAAAGGGCTAGTGCCCTTTTAATAGTCGAAAGTGATTGGAGTGTAACTAGCCCCCTCTCCCACGCTGATCATTTCCCCAAACACATCCAATCAAAATTTTGAGACAGCCATTTTGTTCAGCGTAGTTGATTCCAGATAGAAAATACGTTTTTGAGGAGGACACTCCCGCACAACCCTCAGGGCAAGGGTTTCAAGATATAACCTGGGGGCGTATAAGGTTTTTATAGAAGGAATTGTCGTAGAAACTTCAAAACAGGCTCATTCGATTGGAACTTAAAGGGTTAGTGCCCTTTTTAATAGTCGAAAGTGATTGGAGTGCAACTAGCCATCCCCCCTTGACGCCCATAATTTCCCCAAACACATTCAATCAAAATTTTGAGATAGCCATTTTGTTCAGCGTAGTTGATTTCCAGATAGAAAATATGTTTTTGAGGAGTATAATCCCCCACAACCTTCAGGGCAAGGGTTTTAAGATATGACCTGGGCGCATATAAGGTTTTTATAGAAGGCGTTGATGTAAAAACTTCAAAAAAGTCTCATTCGATTGAAAATTCAAAAAGATAGTGCCCTTTTTAATAGTCGAAAGTGATTGGATGGCAACTAGCCCCGCCCCACGCCCATCATTCCCCCAAACACATCCAATCAAAATTTTGAGATAGCCATTTTGTTCAGCATAGTTGATTTCCAGATAGAAAATATGTTTTTGAGGAGGACACTCCCCCACATATCCCAGGGCAAGGATTTTAAGTTATGCCCTGGAGGTACATGAGGTTTTTATAGAAGGCGGTGTCGTAAAAACTTCAAAAAAGGCTCTTTTGATTGGAAATTCAAAGGGCTAGTGCCCTTTTTAATAGTCGGAAGTGATTTGAGGGCAACTAACCCCCCTCCTACACCCACTTTTTCCCCAAACACATCCAATCAAAATTTTGAGACAGCCATTTTATTAAACGTAGTTTTAAGTTCTGGAAATAAGTTCTTTGAGGATGACAGCTCCCCCACAGCCCTCAGGGCAAGAGTTGTAATTTAAGGATTCTCCGAATTCTTCCCATTATTTCTTATGGAAGGGATGGTTGTATAAACTTTGGAGAGGTCTCATTTGAAAAATTGAAAGTTCTTGTTAACTTTTAAAGAGTCAAAAGAGATTGGAGGGTGACTAGCCGCCCCCCCCCTCCTCCACGCCCTAAATGCATCAGATAAAAATTTTGAGATTGGCATTTTGTTAAAATAGTTCAAAGTTCTGTTAATAAAAAACTCCGGTGGCGACACAGCCCACCGGGGCCCGGGGGTAGGCGTTGTAAGTTATGCCCTGGGGCATAATTTATTAAAGGGGGTTTCTGACTTATGAGAAGGGGTTTTGTATGGGAAGAATACATAGGAAATCTATTATAATTATCCAATTATAAGGTTAAAATACATACTCTGAGTTAGATGTAAAATTGCTTTGGCGCACAAAATCCTATTAAGGTCAATTCCAAACAGTCGTGATCCCTCTGCGTCGGCAAGTGAAATGGTCTAAACCCCCTTATTGGAGCTATTTTTTTAATCCATTCATTGTTGTCAATCGCTGTCCACAAGTTAGGCAAGCTGTTTATTGTTCATATATAAGGTTTTTGTCAAAGAATTAATCGTATAGACTTTGAAAAAAGCCTCATTCGATTTAAATTAAAAGTTCTATATCCGTTTTTTAAAGTCAAGAATAATCGGACATTAAGCACCCCCCCCCCCCATGTCATAAAAATTTGAAACTTTTTGCAATAAAAAACGAACAAAAATTAATTAAAAAAACTTTCCGAAAAATAAGTTTTTCAAAGAAAAGTAAAGGCCATTTTAAACTTAAGCTCTGGAGATACAAATACCTGTAAAAATTCAAACTCAAGACGACCAAAAATTACTATTAAAGAATAAATGAAACCCAAAACGAACAGAAATTGAATAAACAATCATAGTAAAAAACATACAACAAGTAATAATATAAATGAATATATAGATCTTAAAGCGAGTAATGCTGAGATTGAATATGAAAATCAAGCTTAAAACGAAAACAAATATTTTGCTATTAAAGTATAAATGAAATTTAAAACGAACAGAAATTAAATAACAATCAATGCGAACGAACATACATTATATATTAATGTAAATGAATAAATCTTAAAACGAGTGAAACTTAAATTGAATGTGCAAATCAAGTTTGAATCGAATAAAAATAACTACAAACAAGAGGTTGGGTATCGCCTCACTGCAGAAGCCTAAAACCTAAAACCTACTGCGTCATTGCCGCTTTACTGAAAACGAATTATATTAGAAATGTTTTCTTTTGTACTTAATATTTAAAATGAACATTCAAATTACAGTAAAATTTTGAACTGATGAGCTGTTAGCAATTAATATCATTATGTATCAAATATTCATTTTAATTTATTAGTTCTTTTCAAGATTCGTCAAGACAAATAAAGTTTCACTACAAAAAAAAATTGGATACTGCCCCCTTCTTTAACTGTAAAAACCTAAAGCCTTCTGCATCATTGGTGCTTTCATTAATATCATTATATATCTAATATTCAATCTGATTTTGTTTATACTTTCCAAGACTGTTCAAGACTCATATAGTTTTGCCATTTTTTTTAACTCTGCCATTTTTTCTAACTAATCATGTTGGTTTTTTATGAAAACATTCTATGGCTTCTAGGCATTTTTATTTGAGCGGAAAACTGCACCTCAAACTTTGTGGAACATGCATTTTCTTGCATGAAACACCAAAATATAATAAAAAGTCAAGTTTCGGAGTGTTCCACCACTCGCAAGCAAGTGCAATTGGTATTTTTGAATCCGCATGGTCAATTTAGGGGGTGGAGGGTAGGCCAATTCTCGTAGCGGCCCTATTCTGTCGTGGTATGATTCACACTTTCAACACATGGCGTCCGGACTATCATATAATCTACCAAGCATACAATTACCCAAAATCAGTATCAATAAATAAATGAAAACCAAAACGAACATAAATTGATATGAGTAGGGTTCAAAACCCCTGTGCTTTCTAAAAGCCAGCATTTAATTTGTACTTCACTGAAAAAAAAATTCAAATGAGTTTACTGAAAAAAAATGTGCATTGTCAATTTAATATAAATATGCTGATATTCATTCCCTAAAATCTAAATTAATGAAAGAATCGTTTTCAGTAAAGCACCAATGACGCATTAGGTTTTAGGCTTCTGCAGTGAGGCGATACCCAAACTCTTGTTTCTAGTTATTTTTATTCGATTCAAACTTGATTTGCATATTCAATTTAAGTTTCACTCGTTTTAAGATTCATTTATTCATTTACATTAATATATATTGTATGTTCGTTCGCATTGATTGTTATTTAGTTTCTGTTCGTTTTAAGTTTGATTTATACTTTAATAGCAAAATATTTGTTTTCGTTTTAAGCTTGATTTCCATGTTCAATCTAAGCATTACTCGCTTTAAGTTCTATTTATTCATTTATATTATTACTCGTTGTATGTTTTTTCCTATGATTGTTTACTTAATTTCTGTTCTTTTTGGGTTTCATTTATTCTTTAATAATAATTTCTGGTCGTTTTTATTTTTAATTTTAACAGTTATTTTTATCTACATATGTTAAGTATAAAATGTGCTTTAATTTTCTTTGAAAAAATTATTTTTCGGAAAGTTTTTTTTAATTAATGATATAAAAGAATTGGTCGCTTTTTGCAATGTGCTCGTCAAACTACACTGTATATTCGTGTAGTCGTGAAACTGCAGTGTATAATCGTGCCTCAGGCTTGTGTAATTGCATGTGTAATTAGGACTGTGTATATGGATACTACTCTTGTAGATCAGTTCCGTTTTATTGATTATTAAAATAACATAAACCCTATTGGGGCTTCAATTTAGTTTAAGCCTGCTTTTCAGTTTATACCAGTATAAAAATAAATCAATCGTCGTTCGTTATTTTTACTGTAGCCTAGTTTCTTCATGCTACAACTGCACAAAGCTTTTTCATTCATTTATGTATGATATTTTCTGGTTTTGGACGGCCATCATTGGTGCAAGATATCGGCTGGACTAGAGGCTTAGGGGCTTCAACTCACAAAAAGGTAGGAGCGAGAGTAGTAAGGCATCAATTAGTTTCACCAGTGATTGCGTAATAAGCCTTACCACGGGCCAGGCATCTATATATTTGAACCCTACGCCTGAGGCATGGATATGTGTGTAGGTTTTCAATGCATTGGACGGTTACCAGGGTCATTTTCAAAGAGGTACCGTTTCTATAGATGGTAT